>NC_056737.1:1337146508-1337316508 GCF_019279795.1 Protopterus annectens
TTCTAGCCATCTTATAGTACAATTATGGTGGTTCAAATACCATGACAGAATAATAACTTTGTGTTTGAACTACTACAAAAAAAACAGATATTTCCCTTTTGTGAAAGTTCAGCCCATAAGTAAATGCATTATTACTTTTACAAAACACAGAAAATCAGTTAAGTTAACCACTTCTTAATATTTTATTAGTTAATTTGATACTCTGAGCAGTAGTTTTTTTTTTTTAAGCAATGGATAATTCAGAGCATGATGAAGAACTTGACACTTTTTGACATTGTTGTCTCTACTAAAGAAAAAATTTACTGTTCTTGTAAAATACATTCCTTTTGATCAGAAAAGCATGATGCAAATGCCTGCTTAAGTGAACTAGGAGTGAGGTGAATTATTTGATTCGTGTGCTTTCATTGTAGGCCGAGTTGCCATGACAACATATTTCTAGTTCATATCTGGGGGATGAGGCGATGAGACTCCATGCAGACATGAAAGAATGGAAATAATTGCTCAGCATGCTAAAGGAATTTATACTATAAATATTCTGAATGATCCTTTTGCATTAAAAGTATCTTGTGCATAGCCAGTTAACAATACATAATTCATCTGAGCAAGTTACATTTTAAAAGTTTTGTAAACCCTGTTTGTTTTCTTGTAGTAAACTGCAGTGTTTGGTACTAATGGCATTATTGCATTAGCAAGTTACTTGACTTCCTTCTTTTCCCAGGTCCTTTCCTAAAAAGGATGAACTTAATGAGACTACCTGGTCAAAAAAAAAATAGACCCGCACCTTTAAGTTTTCTTTATTGGATTGAAAAATAAGTATAGTGTCTAATCTGCTGATGGATATTTGTTCTACCATATATAAAACCAAAAGAAATCTAGGAACATGAGATTGCTAGCTTTGACTAAAATGCAAATTAAACATCTTCTAGAACTTTCTAAAGGTTGAATAAATGCTATTCACATGTGAATGATTTATCCTAAAAGGTAATAGCTGTTAGCTAAGCACCTCATTTCTCAAACCCAGTTAGTGTAATTTGTGAATAATGTTTAGGTTTTGCAGTTGAAATTATTCATAACTGATTAATCACATCTTTTTAACTCTCTGGGAATGTAGTTTACAACTACTGCTCGCTACAAATAGTTCAACTATATGTTTGTAATGCTGGGACTTTTAAATGCCAAATAAGAGGAGTAAAGATACAATAACCTTTTCTGTAGCAAGTTTTTGACACATTATGAATAATATAGAGGTTTATATTTAGGTTGCTCATCATAACTAATTGGTTAATGCACTCAATAATTGCATTCAAGAATAAATTAACAAAATGTAGGAGTATGAAGTGGTTTAAAACTCTGAAATGTATAATATACATAATGCTATCACACAGATAGTGGACATATGTGAAATGTAAATCTGATCAATGAACAACTTTAAAAGCTGTTAGTTCACCTTGTCATGCTTTTTTGTGTGGCAGGGTGAAGTGTCTAACAGCTTTTAATGCTGTCAAAATGCTTTGGATATTGGCCCGTGATTCTTTCCATGTGTGCTATAGCACAAGACCAAATAATAACAGCTGTCAAAGGTGCACAACAAAGTTTATGTACCCTTCTGATGTCAGAAAAGAGTATCATAAGCTTATGTTTTTGCCAGTTTTGGAGTGTAATTCACATGTTCCATAGACTACAAGATAATTTCAACTCAACAGTACAAATATTGAAATAATAATATACAGTAGTAACAGTGATGTCCTGAATAAACAGAAAAGCTTCCAGGTCATACATAAAGGCCTCCACTAAGCAGAAGGTGCAGTCATTGTCAGGTAGATCTGTGCGACTTTATAGCATATTATATCATCTAGTTATGAAACCTGAAAGAATGAAAGAGAGAGAGAGAGAGAGAGAGAGAGAGAGAGTGAGTGACAGAAGGCAGCTTACTCTGGAAGAACTTGAGTGGTCAGTTTATGTTGTAAGCAACTAGGAGACAAGATTGTGCAACACAATTTTGATCAAGCCATGAAAAACTTTGGAAATTATAAAGTATAACTGGAAGATTATGCAAAATTGTACAGATAACTAGTACAGGCAGCCTAGTACTGAGAACAATTCAAAGAGAGAGAATTGTGAAAGAGCAGCAATGCACTGGAAAGAACAAAATGCCATATCAAGGTGTTTGCTCAGTTTTATGTTTTTGTGATACTGGTCCTAGTTAAAATTAGGCAGGGCATTATGAAAAGCAAAGCTGCTCACATCAAGGGTTGAGAATGATCATGTTTCTGATTAGAAAACTTGAAATTCATAGTCTTATTTTGGCTTTTTTATAGGTTCATAGGTGTTTACTAGGCTAACGATCACAAGGGTCTTTTTAAGCCTAGCCATGCATCCTGAATATGTACTAAGTTCTGACACCCTTGATAAGTGTAAGCATGGGCCTAGTAGATTTTGTTATGCATGACTGTCTGCCTGCAAAGAAGTGCACCATTTCTAAAGGTTGAAGACAGATACAGCAACTACTAAGGCAAACGTTTTGGGATTGATCTTTGCTCAAGTTAGAAAACCTGAATTTCATAGTCTTATTTCAGCTTTTTTGTTATGCATGACTGCCTGCCTGCAAGGAACTCTGAAGTGCACCATTTCTAAAGGATGATGTCAGGTACAACAACTAATAAGTTTGAAAAAGGGTGGCAAAAGGGAAGAAGAGACATTAGAGATATAGGAATCCTATCTGGGGCAGAGGTAAACATTTGAAAGGTTCAAAGTATTGGAAGCAAATTCAGGCAAGTTACCATAGCACACAATAAAAGAGATGTGATTGGGCAACCAAGACCCACTTTTTGGACCTCAGTTGAAAATCTGCTTAGGCCTACCCTTTATAAAAACAGATTGCACATTAGGGAACATGGCCTTGCCAAGCAGCAATGATCACTTTAGGGGATGGGCATGAAATTCTGTCTTTTTTTCATAATGATTTTCCTAATTGTTAACTTTTTGAACAAGTTTGAATGTTAGGTAAGATGGGTTGTCACAGTCATGCAAGGAGAAGGCCAGGATTAGAAGGTAAGAAAGGCTTTAAAATGAGGAGGATACATAATTAGAAAACGCAATTTCCCAACCCTGCCCACAGTTAGGGCTGCTGGATTAGATGTAGTAGATCTCCTGGGACAGATATACCCTTGTTAAGTAAAAAAAGTAAGAGCACTGACAGTACCACAGCTGGGGAATTTATTACAAACATAAAGAAAAAATAAAAACAAAGTTACAAAGAATAAATCCTTACAAAACAGTGGTAAGCACTTTCAGGGATCTACCCCTTCATCAGACAACACTTAAAATCCCATAATTCATTAAATACTGGAGGTTAGTCACATGATGTTTCAAAATTTCAGTTGTACCCAATAAGGACATAACAATTAGTGCATCAGTACATATTAGTACAGTTATGCAAATAAAAAGACCATATACTGAAGGAATTACAGCTAAGATAAATAAATGTATATAACCTTGTATGATGTATAACTATATATAATAAAAACCTGATAATTCTAGCGACAACACCATAAATCTATATATATATATATATATATATATATATATATACATATATATAAAAAAATACATATATATATATATATATATATATATATATATATATATATATATATATACAATACTAGTGCATCCAGCTTATATAGATACATACATTAAAAATTTTTATGAAATATAAAATGCTAATATATATATAGAAATAAATAATCAGACAATCTAAAATAAAATGTAAAAATATATAGAAAATGTATTGTAACATATTAAAAATCTAAAAATTCAAGAGAATCAATGTTTCAAAGGTCGAGCTTTTAAAAAAGATTTAAGTGACACCATTTGATTCAACCCTGGGAGCTTGTCTGCATTAAATCTAATAATCCATCTATGCTCAGCAGCTTCTGTGTCATTAGATAAATTACCCCACCTTAATTTCTCAGACAATATTTGTAAAACCAGAAATTTAAAAATATGTTCAGGTCATGTATTCATGTTGTGCATAGCAATCACACTATTCTCCTTGCAGTTCCTAATATCCCTATAATGTTCGAGGATCCTGTCCTTCAGGCGTCTATTGGTCTTACCTATGTAGAAGCTGTAGCATACTACACAGTAGGAGAAGTAGACCACGTTTGATGTAGTTCAATCAGCGTAGAGATTACTGCTATGGCTGAATTTCTTCGAGGGATGTGTAAAAGTCCTGCCATTGTGTATGTGCTTACATGTTCCACAATTTCTACACATGTATGTGCCCAATCTATCTGATCTACTGACAGTATTGGTTGCAGCATTACTATAACATAGTTCATTTCTCAATGTTCTATTGTTCCTAAAAGTGAAACTTGGCTTAGTACCAGTTATACCCTGTAGGTTGTCAATTGTGGATAGAACACCCCAGTTTTTGGCTACTACATCACATACTACACTTATGTTGCTTGCAAAAGTGAGTGGCATCCTAAGTGTGTTATCTGTGTCTGTATGTATATGCCTTACCTCATCGCGATCATTGACTTGCCCGCTTGCTGGAGTTGTAGTGTGCGTATCATAATAGGGTCTACATCTACCCGCCCTATTGCTCCAACCATCTAGAATGCACCTATCTATAGTTCTAGAATCATAGCCCCTGTTTAAAAACTCAGATTTAAGTTGGTTCAGGGCTATTTGTAGTTCATCATCATCATTAAACAGTCTCATAATCCTGTATACTTGGCCTTTGATGATGTTGACCTTGGTGTGGTTCGGGTACATGCTGGTGTTATGTAGGAACGTGTTTTTTCTAACATGTTTCCCAAACAAACCATTTCTAATCTGGTTTAATTCGTCTTTTCTTACTTTGACGTCAAGAAAGTCAATTTCAGTCATGGAGTATTGAGAGGTAAATCTAAGGAATTGAGTGGTATTATTGAGGTAACTGGAAAATGCATTTAGCTCTAGCTCTGTACCATTCCACAGCAAATAAATATCATCCACAAACCTGACATACCACTCGATATACCTACCATATGTACTATTGGTTAACACATGTGTGCATTCCCATTGAACCAAGGAAAGGTTGGTGTAGCTATTCGCACAAGCTGTGCCCATAGCCACACCAAACTTCTGTAAGTATTTCTGTTGTTGAAATAAGAAAACATTATTGGTCAGTACTATATCCAACAAAGCACAAATGAGGTCACATTTCTTCTTGTTATAATCTACACTGTGAAGAAGTTCCCTTATGGTCTCTATTCCCCATTCATTCGGAATCACCGTGAATAATGATTCTATATCCATTGTTACCAAGAAACAACGATGGTTGGTATCTATATTCATCCATTTCATCCTAAGATGTGAGCAAAAATTGCAGCTCTAACACTTTCTACAATTTGAGCAAAGATGAATATCATGCTATGATTGATTCAAAACACATGCATTCTATTGAAATAAGACTGGCAGACAAGGGAGGGGGAAAAGTGGTGATGGATAAACAGCTATATGTTGAACAAATGTTACCATCATTAGATGATGACTCCACATATCAGAATATATCTAACAATGTTGTAAGAAGTGTTATTGATAAAGTATCCTTTTTGATGTTTGATTTGTTAATTACCGGTATGATTAATGAGGAGCTGTTTGTATACTTTTCGGTCAGTAATCCCACTATACCCGAGATTTATGGATTACCTAAGATACATAAGCATTTGTCAGTTCCACCCATGCGCCCCATAGTCTCGAGTAAAGATAAAGGATGGGTTACTGAACCTCTATCTATTTTTATTGAGAAGAATCTACATCCACTCCTATCTAATTGTGAGACTGTGCTAAGAGATTCTAAGGTCTTTCTTGAAACTCATAGGATGAAATGGATGAATATAGATACCAACCATCATTGTTTCTTGGTAACAATGGATATAGAATCATTATTCACTGTGATTCCGAATTAATGGGGAATAGAGACCATAAGGGAACTACTTCACAGTGTAGATTATAACAAGAAGAAATGTGACCTCATTTGTGCTTTGTTGGATATAGTACTGACCAATAATGTTTTCTTATTTCAACAACAGTAATACTTACAGAAGGTTGGTGTGGCTATGAGCACAGCTTGTGCAAATAGCTACACCAACCTTTCCTTGGTTCAGTGGGAACGCACAAATGTATTAACCAATAGTACATATGGCAGGTATATCGAGTGGTATGTCAGGTTTGTGGATGATATTTTTTTGCTGTGGAATGGTACAGAGCTAGAGCTAAATGCTTTTTTCAGTTACCTCAATAATACCACTCAATTCCTTAGATTTACCTCTCAATATTCCATGACTGAAATTGACTTTCTTGATGTCAAAGTAAGAAAAGATGAATTAAACCAGATTATAACTGGTTTGTTTAGGAAACATGTTAGAAAAAACATGTTCCTACATAACACCAGCATGCACCCGAACCACACCAAGGTCAACATCATCAAAGGCCAAGTATACAGGATTATGAGACTGTTTAATGATGATGATGAACTACAAATAGCCCTGGACCAACTTAAATCTGAGTTTTTAAACAGGGGCTATGATGCTAGAACTATAGATAGGTGCAGTCTAGATGGTTGGAGCAATAGGGCAGGTAGATGTAGACCCTATTATGATACGCACACTACAACTCCAGCAAGTGGGCAAGTCAATGATCACGATGAGGTAAGGCATATACATACAGACATAGACAACACACTTAGGCTGCCATTCACTTTTGCAAGCAACATAAGTGTAGTATGTGATGTAGTAACCAAAAACTGGGGTGTTCTGTCCACAATTGACAATCTACAGGGTATAATTGGTACTAAGCCAAGTTTCACTTTTAGGAACAATAGAACATTGAGAAATGAACTATATTATAGTAATGCCGCAACCAATACTGTCAGTAGATCAGATAGATTGGGCACATACATATGTAGAAATTGTGGAGCATGTAAACACATACACAATGGCAGGACTTTTACACATCCCTCGAAGAAATTCAGCCATAGCAGTAATCTCTATGCTGATTGTACCACATCAAACGTGTTCTACTTTGCCTACTGTGTAGTATGCTACAGCTTCTACATAGGTAAGACCAATAGACGCCTGATGGACAGGATCCTCGAACATTATAGGGATATTAGGAACTTCAAGGAGAATAGTGCGATTGCTATGCACAACGTGAATACAGGACCTGAACATATTTTTAAATTTCTGGTTTTACAAATATTGTCTGAGGAATTAAGGTGGGGTAATTTATCTAATGACACAGAAGCTGCTGAGCATAGATGGATTATTAGATTTAATGCAGACAAACCCCCAGGGTTGAATCAAATGGTGTCACTTAAACCTTTTCTAAAAGCTCAACCTTTGAAACATTGATTCTCTTGAATTTTTAGATTTTTAATATGTTACAATACATTTTCTATATATTTTTACATTGTATTTTAGATTGTCTGATTATTTATTTCTATATATATATTAGCATTTTATATTTCATAAAAAATTTTAATGTATGTATCTATATAAGCTGGATGCACTAGTATTGTGTATATATATATATATATATATATATATATATATATATATATATGTATTTTTATATATATATATATATATATATATTTATGGTGTTGTTGCTAGAATTATCAGGTTTTTATTATATATATTATACATCATACAAGGTTATACACATTTCTTATTTATCTTAGCTGTAATTCCTTCAGTATATGGTATTTTATTTGCATAACTGTACTAATATGTACTGATGCACTAATTGTTATGTCCTTATTGGGTACAACTGAAATTTTGAAAAATTTTGAAACATCATGTGACTAACCTCCAGTATTTAATGAATTATGGGATTTTTAAGTGTTGCCTGATGAAGGGGTAGATCCCTGAAAGCGCTTACCACTGTTTTGTAAGGATTCATTCTTTGTAACTTTGTTTTGATTTTTTTCTTTATTTTTGTAATAAATTTCCCAGCTCTGGTACTGTCAGTGCTTTTACTTTTGTTGCTTTTCACTTTTCACTGACAATTTTGTGCTTAGAGAGAGGATATTTACTTTTATAACCTTGGGAAACATTTGTGTATGTTTGATGTGGGGATGGGGCAGCTGGTTTTAATACACAATGTGAACATTTTAGTCCTGAATATTTTAATAAATGGCTGTAGCTATATATTACAAAAAAGAAAAACAAATATGGTATGTTATCTCCTTTGGGTCTATGTTTAACTGTCAAATAACATTTCCATCAAATGGCTAAACATCGAACCCTATCTATCGAACATTCATTCAGTGAACATTCATTATTTCACCAGGGAAAGTAGCTAGTTAGCCAATACTTCCCCATCTCATACAACACAGTATTTGAAACCTACCCAGGTTGGGGGGGGGGTTCACCCCCCACACCACCAAACATGGGGTTTTGCCCCCCCCCACAGTCCCTCCTAACTATATATACCAACACCAAGACCTCACTACAGCTGGGAAAAGGGCAGATGGGGAAGTGTTGGCCAACTTGTTACTTTCCCATTTGCTGAATGAACATTCAATGTATAGGGTTCGATGTTGAACCATTCGATTGAAATGTTATTCGACGGTTAAACACAGACATATAGACCCATCTTTTTCTTGGTAAGGTAAGGTTTTTTTAATATATATTTATGACCAATGGGTGTCATGGGTTGCTTTTTTCAGTGTAGGTGTATATGATAATTGGGATTGCAGCATTCCAGATTATAACCACCCATTTTATAATAATAGGTAGAGAATATTCCAGTAAATAACTTTGGAAGTGATACACAGATGTTTACAGACACACACTATTCTTGTCAGAGCTGCAACATGAGTGTCTAGGGTTTCATTCTGACTGTGGTTACCACCTCTGTGGTATGTACGTCATATGCATGTTTTTTTCTGTGAATTTCACTTTCTTCCCAGGTCCAAAAAACGTGCTACTTAATCAGATTAGCTGCTTAAAATTGTCTACACACACACACACACACACACACACACACACACACACACACACACACACACACACACTATACCATTATTTAAACGGACATACAGCAATACAAAAAATATTGCTACAAGCCCATCAGCTATACAAATAATCAAAACAGCATGTATGAGGACTATAGAACAGATATGCAGCCAAGCCAGGTACATAAGAAATACTAGTAGTGGAATTCAGAAATCCAGGACATTATCAAAAGATGGAAGCAGTACAGGAAAAAGAGACTAAAAAGGAATACTGGTTGGCTAAGTAAGAGGCTAAGGGAACAGTCACAATAGATTTATAGTTTTATAGGTGTATACTAGGCTAATGACTGCTAGTGCCCTTAAAAGCTTAGCTGTGCACCCCAAATATGACCCACAAATTTGTTTAATATTTGATTTATAGAGAATGATTTACTGATTGCCTCTGTCCATCAGAGACATAGGAGCCAGACCAGCACCAGGGGTGAATTTCCAATTACCCATCCATAGGCTTGAAAAAGGATATGGGATATCTTGGAATTGGATTCAAATCCTTAGCAGACTGTATTATTTACCTAAAATCACTACCCATACCCCTTGTGCCACAGAGAGCAAAAACAAGGCCTCAAAGAAATTACCAGCTTCTGAAAAGTGCCCTAGCAAGTGGCACAATGAAACCTTCAGGTTGCAAGGCAAAGACAGAAAGATACAGAAGATAGTTATCAGACACCATTTATAAGTGATGCCAGCAACAGTCTGCTTACCAGCCTGCAGGACAATGAAGGGAGATAGAAGGAGTGCTCCCTGTAGGTTCTGAATGAAGAAAACCCCACAGATGCTGTACTGCTCCATGCACAGAGTACAATGAAAGGTTACAAAGAAGCTACACTAGAAAAAGTAAGGACTAAGAAAAATAAAGTCAGGGAAAGCATCAGACTCAGATGAAGCTACAGCAGATATAATCAAGAATTTGGGGATGTTATTGAGGACATGGTTCCTCAGGGCATGCATATCATTATAAAGAGAGAGGGAGAGAGAGACAGCAAGAGAACTCAGATAACTGGAGAATAAGCATTCTTGGGAAGTAAGCAGCATTAAGCTCTTGGTAAGACCTTTTAAGTTTTTCTTCATAAAGGAGTACATTGCTAGGCATCTTATAGTCACTGTGATCACATGCCTTAGCATTATTCCTATGTTCCTATGTACCTATGTAGTGTGGACATTCACCACTGTAGGTAGTACGAGGTATCAAACTCCTGTCACACTGCATGAGAGGTCCGGACAGGGTGACTGAAAACCAAATATGCATACTATGCACTATATGCATAGTAGTAGAAAGTAAGCTGGAGGACTTGGGCAGTTCTGCAATGGTTTGAAGTCCTGAAAACACTGGTAGGGTTAGTGCAGGCTATGTACAAGGATAAAATGACACAAGTATGAACAGTGTTCAGAATCACAGAGAGCTTCCCAGTCAATGTTGTTGTTCATCTGGGTTCAATTCTGAGCCCACATTTGTTTATATTTGTGATGGACTACATTAGCAAATGTTTCAGACGGCAAAGATCAGCAAAGCTGCTGTATGCAATCAATGTGGCATTACAAGTAGACTCTGAACAGGAACTTCTGCAAATGATAGGAGACTAGAATGCAAAACTGAAGGCACCTGGGAAACTGGATTTGGGTATTGGTATAATGGTTAAGGTCTTTATCTCACAGACACAAGGTACTGTGTTTGATTTCCTCCATTGATAGAAACTGGCTAGGCTTAAAATGGCTCACAATAGCAGCTAGCCTAGTACTTACCTATTGAGATGTATGGCTAGACTTAAAAAGGCCCTTGTGGTCATTAGCCTAGTAAACACCTATGAACCTTTGAAACTGTGTACAGACAAGACAGTTGTCATAGAAGCAAATACTGGAAATCTGAAGAAGCTGAAACTTGAGCTAGGAGATAAAATGGGGATATATATTATCAGCTTCAAGTATATGGGAGGAATGCTTGAGGAGAAGGGAAGTCTGAATGAGGAGGTCAAAGCTAGTATCAGACTGGCTACAGCCAACTGGCACAGAAGGTCAGTGCATGACAGAAGAATGCCAGAGAGGCTGAAAAGTAAGGTGTACAAAACAGTGGTGTAACCAGTGCTTCTGTATGAGACAGAAACATGGGCAATGATGGCAGAGCATTTGAGGATGTTAGAAGTGATGGAAATGAAGTGCCTGAGATGGGTGGTAGCTTGCACACTGTGGGATAAATGAAGAAATGAGAACATCAGAGCAGAAGCCAAATGCCAAACTAACTACAATTGTAGAGGAAAAAAAACAGATTATGGTGGTTCAGGCACATGTGCAGGAAAGCAGAGGATGACTTGATGAATTGGATTTGGAAGACAAGAAGGCAAGAAGAAAAGAGAATGTCCAGCCAAGGGATGGATGGATTGTCTGAGAAAAGGGCTGTGACAGTCAAGAATGTAGGAGAGTGACACTGAATTCAGAGAGCTTGCAACATTTGATGGAACACTGACCCCATATAAAGAAACGACAGAAAGGGGTTGATGATGATATATAAGGATATACATTAAAAATACATATGGAGTATCAGCAAATATCAACTGATAGCTAAAGGTGTTATTGATTGATGCAAGAAGTCTAAACAAAAAACTCCACTCTCTTTAAGCTCATTTCATCTTAGAGAATGCTGTTGTCTGTGCGGTCACCGAGACATGGTTTAAAGCTGCAAGGAGCACATTGACAGTGCAAGATTAAAATACTTTCTACACATTTAGGCCATCTACTACGCAGACAGGGACTAAAGGTAGAGGTGTCATGATTTACATCAAAAATAAATATACCTCAAGGCTGATCAAACAAGACAATGCACTTCAGCTTCTCCATGTTCAAATCACCATAGGCAAAATCCCATGACACTTCCTTGCAAGCTAACACCTTCTATGACCCAGGATACCCATATCATATATTCCAATGTAATGGAAACACTCACCATCCAACCCAAAACAATATTCATGGGTGACTTTAATTTTCCTACTATTAACTGGGAATCCTATTCGACACCAAATGTACATGCACAGAGAGTCCTGAATTTTGTAAACACAAACTCCCTGGACCAGATAGTTAATACACCAACCAGGGGTGCAACCACACTGGATCTGATCCTCACTAATATGGGAGAGTGCCACACACTGTGATGCCCCTGCACTGGCCCAGTAATCAAGGAGCCTCAATCCTAACCACTTGCAACAGTGGGGATGTACACACTGGGAGGATGATGAGTACACACACAGTAAAATGCAATTTCCCTTAAGAGCACACAGAGACCACAGTCAGTCTGGGGATGGTTTCTCCCTATTTCTACAGATCCCCCAAAAGACTCCTCACTGGCACAGCTATAGAGTTGAAATCTCAGCTGAGTGGCCTAGCTAAGTCCTCCAGCACCCTGTCTTTCCAACCAGTGCTTCGTGTCCCTGCCAAAGTAGCTGACACACACACACACACACACACACACACACACACACACACACACACACACACACACACACACACCTGGGAAAGGCTGGCACAGGTTTAGTAGCTATGCCCCCTTCTGCCTAGACTATAAGGTAGTTATCACGGCCACCAGCTGACTCTTTATCAGCTGCTTTAAGGCCCTTAGCAAAGGGTGTCCAATCATACTGTGTAATGTTACTATTAGTTTGACCAAGAGCAAGGCTATTTTGAGTGGCCTGTACAGTGTCACCAAACAGATATGCAAGCACCCTAAGAGCTTAAATATGTCTCACAAATATCAGCCACAAAGATAGGTTTAAATATATTTAATAATAATAATAATAATAATAATAATAATAATAATAATAATAATAAAAGAACAAGGAAATACTCAGTAAATCATCACAGTGACCTCAGAGTTTAAAATCACAGGAAATATTTAAAACAACATTGCAGGACAGTCTCAAATAAATAAAGAAGCATCTAAGCTGTACTTCACTATATTACTGTCTGAATCTAAAATAGTTACTATGCCCTAGAAACTTACTTACAGCAAGACAAGGTGAGTGGATGTTTCCCAGCTGAAGCTGTCAGGTCAAAGACAAATACAAAATGCCCTATCTCGCTCTCTCTCTCTCTCAGAGACTTCTTAAATTAATATCAAATATTACTGCTGGATTATCTTGGATGACCTCACTTTTTGTCACCTGACATTAGTTCCCAAGCTAAACCCCCATTGTCAGATGCCATCAGCATTTTAGCATCTCCCTGTGAAAAATACATATATCTCAGATCTTTGCAACAGCTGGAAGACATAAAACAATAAAACACTGACAAAACAATGTAGAAGGCACCCTAGGTCTAGACATCCTGTCTCCTTGCTGCATTGAAACTAACTTTTATAGCACAATCATAAAACAATTTAATTTCAACTATTTTCTTGAAGTTTTGCAAGTTAACCCTCTATGTTCTAGTTCCAGCTGTTAAAACATGTACATTTACACAATTACAATAGTTTATATACATTTCTGTTCTAATCCAGCAGGGTGCACTGTGGTTACATTTTAGCTCAGTACATAACATACAGTTCTAACACATTTGTAGCACAAGCATCTTAACATGAAGCATGTTGGCATTCACAAATGACACATAACCACTTACAATTTTTCAGATAGCTGGGCTGGCAGTGTCTCCTTCTGTCATACTTCTATATAAATCATATTACTATTGGATGGCACAGTGGTGCATCGGTAGAGTTGCTGCCTCACAGCAAGAGGTTCTCTGGTTTGATTCTTGGCTGGGTTGCCTTCTGTGCAGAGTCTGCATGTCCTCCCTGCTTTTGTGTGGGTTTCCTTCCACATTACAAAGACATTTTGCCTGGAGCATTTATCCCTGGGCCTCCAGTGAAAATTGTCTTTGTTCCAAGTCAGAATTTCCCTGTAAACAAATGTTAAATTAATAATATTCATAAATGACATATCATTTTTTACAAAATTCCAGATAGTCGGGCTGGCAATATTTCTTTTTTGTGACCCCCCCCCCCCCACTGTAATGCATTCCCTGGAAAGGTCAGACCACAGAATTGTTTCCTTTGAAGTAAAAATAAAACCTGGACTCCCAGCTAAACCTGGAATATTCAAGAGCTATTTCTAAGGCTAACCTCCTGCTATTAAGTGAGAACCTTGCAACATATCAAGCCCCCATAAACCCAGAGAACACTGCTGCTTATGCAAAACTGTTCACAGAAACCCTGTGCAAGCATGTTAATAGCTGCACAGAGGCAGCTGTAACCAGCAAGAAGAAGTAGTGCAGAGCTAACTCAAAAAACAAGCCATCCTGGTGGAAAAACAAAATCAATCGGCTGTATAACAGGAGGAAGAAAATCATGGCAAAAATTAAGAGGTGCAGCACCCAGCAGGATAAAAGCACCGTCATCAAACTAAACAAACAACTCAGAGGACAAATAAAGTCTACCAAAGCCAAGTTTGAGGTAAGTTTGGCCTCCCAGGCCAAGGACAACCACAAAACATTCTTTAGCTATGCCCATAACCTCAAAGATAATACACAATTGTGTGCAGAGCTCATTGTAAATGGAGCCACCTATACTGAGTCAGAAGACATAGCAAATCTTCTGGGTGATAAATTCAGCTCCAACTTTATTCCTCTCTCCCCCTCAACCTTTCCTTAGGAATTTTCATCAAATATAACTCCTCCTACTATCACTAGGGAACTGGTCCTTAATGCTCTCTCTAAGACCAAGAACATTGCATCAATGGGCCTAGACAATATCCCAGGATGCCTTCTAAATAGCATGAAACATGACCTATCAGGACCTCTGGAATTACTATTTAACTGTAGCCTCCAAACAGGTTTCATGCTTCATGAATGGAGAAAGGCAACAGTCATCCCTCTGCACAAAGGTAGGCCATCTACAGGCCCTGGAAACTACAGACCCATAAGTATCACTAGTCTTATATGTGAAGCCAGGGAAAGAATTATCATGGAGATGATCAATAGAGATATAGTAAACCTCCAGACACTGGACCCAACCCAGTTTGGTTTCTTCAAGGGTAGATTATGCCTACTCAGCCAGGTGGACTTCTTTGAGAAGGTCACCAAAGAAATGGATAAGGGCAAAATTGTTCACACTGCCTTCCTTGACCTGGCCAAGACATTTATCACAATACCTCACTCGGGCGTTGCTGACAAACTCAGGAGGTTAGGTACAAACCTGTATGTCACCTGGTGGATAGCCAATTGGCTCACAGGCAGGACCCTGGAAGTTAAAAGTGGGGAGTCCATCCCTACAAAGAGGCCAGTCACAAGTGGCGTCCCTCAGAGATCAGTCCTTGGACCACTCCTTTTTGGCATTTACTTCTCAGAAGTCAAGGCCAATGTCAGTGGTCTCTGGATGACTAAATTTGCAGATGATTGCAAATTGGGAGCTGTCATTGAATCTCACACTGACACAAATGTTCTCCAGGAGGGGCTGACACAGACAAACAACTGGTGTCAGAGCCATGGACTAAAACTAAATGCCAAGAAATGCATAATAGTATCCTTTGGGAAGTCATCCATCCCTGGTAACTATCGTATTGACAACACACCCCTTAGAGTTGACCCAGTAGTCAGGGACTTAGGGACACACATAAATAGTAATCTAGCCTTTAATCATCACGTGTCTATAGTGGTGAGGAAATCATTCTGTGTTGCGCAACTTATAAACAAAGGTATGGCATCTAAGTCCAAGAAAATCATTGCGCCACTGTATTTGGCATTCATCAGACCTATCATTGAGTACAATGCCCCCTTTGGTATGTACCTAACCAGGCATATCCAAGAACTGGAACGTCCACAGAGGTTCCTGTCTAAAAGAATACAGGGCATAAATATGTCCTGTGCAGACCATCTCAAGGTCCTATCCCTGTATTCTGTCTCCTACAGGCTTTTGAGGGGAGAGCTATGCCTGGCATATAGGGCATTGTCAGACCCCAGTCTGATGGACCTCCTGCATATCCACAAATCCAAACAGCACCAGAATTACCCATTCTAAAGACTTAAACCTTACCCGTGATACAAATAGGACCTGCTGGAGAGATAGGTATATATCCCAGAGAGGATCTATATCACATAGTCGAAGTTCCATAACTTCGACTACCATATGTATGAACAAATATGTCCGAAGTTACAGAGCTTCGACTATGTGTAAAAAAATAAAAAATAAGGGGAAAACAAAATAAAAGGTTATATGCAGGGGGGCAAGACCCCTGCACCCCCCGCTCTATAAATATACCAACTCTGAGGTCGCGTTACAGTGCAATAAAGGGAACATTTCCTTTACTGCACTGTAGAGTGAACTCGGAGTTGGTATATTTAAAGAGCAGGGGGTGTGGGGATCCATGGGGGCATGCCCCCCTTCTTACAACCCTCAGGTACATTCTTTTTGCTTTTATTTATTTTTTTTACAATCGAAGTATGATAACTACGAACTTATGGTTTCGACCATATCATATTCGAAGTTGTCATACTTCGACTATGTGATATAGACCCTCCGACTATCCTGTCTATGGAACAGGCTCCCCATCCATGTGAAGCAGAGTTCCTTCCTAACCCAATTCAAGTGCAACTTGAACAATTGGATGGAAGACTGGAAATTTGCCCCTGGTTTGGCATATATGTCTCTACTGGACACAGGTAACCTGTAAATGGTTCATCTCCCAGGCCCATGCTTACACTTATCAAGGGTATCAGAACTTGTCAGAGATTTGGGATGCATGGCTAGGCTTAAAAAGGCCCTTGTGGTCATTAGCCTAGTAAACAACTATGAACCTATGAACCTATAGTAAACCTCTAGACACTGGTTCCAACCTGGTTTGATTTCATCAAGGGCAGGTCATGCCTAAGGTCACCAAAGCAATGGATGAGGGCAAACCTGTTCACACTGCTTACCTTGACCTGGCCAAGGCATTTGACACAATACCCTACTCAGGCATTGTTGACAAACTCAAGAGATTAGTTACAAACCCATATGTCACCCGGTGGATAGCCAACTGGCTTACAGACAGCACCCAGGAAGTTAGAATTGGGAAGTCCACCTCTACAAAGACCAGTCCTTGGACCACTCTTTTTTGGAATTTACTTCTCAGAAGTCAAGGCCAATGTCAGTGGTCTCTGGCTCACTAAATTTGCAGATGATTACAAATTAGGAGCCGTCATTGAATCTCAGATGCGATGTTTGCTCTGAGAGTGTTGATGGAGAAGTACAGAGAAGGTCAGAAGGAGTTGCAGTGTGTTTTTGTAGACTTAGAGAAAGCATATGACAGGGTGCCTAGAGAGGAGTTGTGGTATTGTATGAGGAAGTCGGGAGTGTCAGAGAAGTATGTAAGAGTGGTACAGGATATGTACAAGGGTAGTGTGACAATGGTGAGGTCTGCGGTGGGAGTGACGGATGCATTTAAGGTGGAGGTGGGATTACATCAAGGATCAGCTCTGAGCCCTTTCTTATTTGCAATGGTGATGGACAGGTTGACAGATGAGATCAAACAGGAGCCCCCGTGGACTATGATGCTTGCAGTTGACATTGTGATCTGTAGTGAGAGTAGGGAACAGGTGGAGGAGACCATGGAGAGATGGAGATATGCTCTAGAAAGAAGAGGAATGAAGGTCAGCAAGACTAAGACAGAATATATGCATGTGAATGAGAGGGAGGATAGAGGAATGGTGAGGATGCAAGGAGTAGAGGTGGCGAAGGTGGATAAGTTTAAATACTTGGGATCAATAGTTCAGAGTAATGGTGAGTATGGAAGAGAGGTGAAGAAGAGAGTACAGGCAAGATGGAGTGGGTGGAGAAGAGTGTCAGGAGTGATTTGTGACAAATGAGTACCAGTAAGAGTAAAAGGGAAGGTCTACAAGAGGGTAGTGAGACCAGCTATGTTATATGGGTTGGAGACAGTGGCATTGACAAAAAGGCAGGAGTTAGAGCTGGATGTGGCAGAGTTAAAGATGTTAAGATTTGCACTGGGTGTGAAGAGGGTGAACAGGATTAGGAATAACTATATTAGAGGGTCAGCCCAGGTTGGAAGGTTTGGAGACAAAGCCAGAGAGGCAAGATTATTTTTGTTTGGACATGTGCTGAGAAGGGATGCTGAGTATATTGGGAAAAAGATGCTAAAGATGAAGCTACCAGGTAATAGGAAAAGAGGAAGGCCTAAGATAAGGTTTATGGATGTGGTGAGAGAGGACATGCAGGTGGTTGGTGTGACAGAGCAAGATGCAGAGGGCAGGAAGAAATGGAAACAGATGATCCGCTGTGGCAACCCCTAATGGGAACAGCCGAAAGAAGATGATGATGGTTGAATCTCACACTGACACAAATGTTCTCCAGGAGGGGCTGACACAGAACAACAACTGGTATCAGAGCCATGGACTAAAGCTAAATGCCAATAAATGCATAATAATATCCTTTGGGAGTCATCCATCCCTGGTAACTATCATATTGACAACACTCCCCTTAGAGCTGATCCAGTAGTCAGCAACTTAGGGACACACATAGATAGTAATCTAGCCTTTGACCATCATGTGTCTACAGTACTGAAGAAATCATTCTATATTGCACAACTTATAAACAAAGGTATGGCATCTAAGTCCAAGAAAGTCATTGTTCAACTCTATTTGGCATTCATCAGACCTATCATTGAGTACAATGCCCTCTTTAGTATGTACCTAACAAGGCATATCCAACAACTGGAACATCCACAGAGGTTCCTTACTAAAAGAATACAGGGCATAAGTAAAATATCCTATGCAGACTGCCTCAAGGCCCTATCCCTGTATTCTGTCTCCTACAGGCTTTTGAGAGGACATCTATGCCTGGCATACAGGGCATTGTCAGATCCCACTCTGATGGACCTCCTGCATATCCACAAAACAAACAGCACCAGAATTACCCATTCTAAAGACTTAAACCTTGCCTGTGATATAAATAGGTCCTGCTGGAGAGATAGGTACGTATGTAACCCAGAGACTATAGGGTGTATGGAACAGGCTCCCCATCCATATGAGGCAGAGTTCCTCCCCAACCCAATTCAAGTGCAACTTGGACAATTGGATGGGAAACTGGAAATTCAACCCTGGTTTGGCACCTATGTCTTTAATGGACACAGGTAACCTGTAAGTGGTTCATCTTCCAAACCCCTGCTTACATTTATCAAGGGTATCAGTACTTGTCAGAGATTTGGGCTGCATGGCTAGGTTTAAAAAGGCCCTTGTGGTCATTAGTCAGGTAAATACCTATGAACCTATGAACCCATATGGACAAGTCCTCTTACCCAATTAACAAATGCCTCCATCATTACTAGTTAACTGATCATGTGATCTTGGAGCATTATGGTGTCAAACCTGCAAAGTATATGCCATCTATGTCTTTGAAATATTTTAAACTTAAACTGGTGAAGTAATGGCTGACAAGTCACATGCCAGTACATGTAAAGAAATTGTTAGGAAACTCTTTTACTAGCACATGACTATATTCTATTTACTATATCAAAGATTTAAAATAAGATGAAAAATTCCCTTTGTGTTAAACAAAATGTATTTATTTTGCTGTTGACACATCCAAATTAACTTAAAAGCACCCAAAGTATGCATTTCAAATCTTTTTAAATAAAAGTTATGTATTCACCATAACTATGCATCTGTGTTGTCTGTTTTCATCCTTTCTCAACTAATGAGTCTCAGATCCGACCTCGGATCCAACTTTGGCCACTTCTAAAGACTTGGATCCATAGCTTGCACTCCTCCCTTTACCCATAATCCTCCCCATCAATAGCATAACTTCAGATCGAGTCTGCCCTTCTCTTCACTCTACAGTGTGTGTACATACAGCTGTCATTTAGAAACAATATGAAAAAATAAAATAAAATAATATACTAGGGAATAACTATACAGGTAGGAGAAACAAGGAGAAAAGAGCTGGAGCTCATCGATCAGTAAAGCAAGATATTTACTCCTCAGACTGAACTAGGAGTCTTGGGAATTAAAGAAGAATCATGAAACAGGAAGGGGGATGGAGGGAGGTTCAGGGAGGATGAAAACAGACAATACAGATGTATAGTTATGGTGAGTACATAACTTTTATGTCTGATGTCTTTTCCACTCATTCCTCAACTGATGGGGCAGAGTCCCCAGCTACAGAAAACCCAGGGTGGTCCTAAATGAAGGATATTCTGGGGCACAACAGAGCCAAATGTTGCTCTGTTCCTAGATAAGACGTCCAATTTGTAGTGAGCAATAAAGGTATGTGTGTTTGACCAACTGGCACTCCACAAATGTCAGCTATAGAAACCTTAGACCAGAAGGCAGAGGACATGGCCACAAATCTGGTGGAATGAGCCTTCAGAGGTCTAGGAAGTAACCATTAATTTTCCTTACAGATAAAATAAATGCAATTAATAAGTCACTTGGGTAAAGTCACCTTTGACACAGACTTTCCTAGTTTGACTTTGGAAAATGAAACAAACAGCTGGTCTGATTTCCTAAAATCTTTTGTTCTGTGGATATAGAATTGAAATTGCCTATGCACATCTAAAAGGTGAAGCATGTACTCTCCTTTATTCGAAAAATTTGGAAAGAAAACAGGAAGGTTGATGATTGATTCATAGCTGATTCTGAGGCCACTTTGGGTATAAAAGAAAGATTTGTGTGTAGAAAAACCATGTCCTTATGAAAAATCAGATATGGTTGCTTAGATGGGAGGACCTTCAGTTCTGATACTCACCTGGCTGAAGTGACCGTGACAAAAAATTTAAGTCTACCTTGGCAGCTGATTCGAAAGGAGGTCAAATCAAGTCTTGTAGGAGAATATTTATATCCCATGGGGGAGTAAAGTCTTGGATGGGGGAGTTGGAGTAAGAAAGTACGTTTAGGAAAGGCATTACACAATCTAGATGACGTCAAAGAGGACTGGTTATGTCCTATATGAAAATCTGAGATAGCTCCTAGTTGAATCTTTACAGTTGAGCAACTAGCACCATTCTTAAAAATGGAAGGAAGAAAATGCAGAATAGCTGAAATGGGTGCTGAAAAAGGATCTATTTGTCTCTGGGCAGCCTAAAGGGAAAATCATTTCCATTTACTCTTATACACCTTTCTTGTAGAATCTTTCTGATAAAATATAAGGCTGCATCTAACTGGGGGTGAAATCCTGGACTGTCTACCATCATTGGAAGCAGAGAAACCAGGCATTCAGTTTGAGGGTCTAAATGTCTGGATGATTTATTGCTGATGTGTGAGAGAGAAGATCTTGGTTTGGATTTAACACCTAAGAGGGGTGTACACATTTAGACCACAGAAAGGGGAGCCATACTTGTTGAGGCCAGAAAGGAGCAATGAGGATTCCTTTGCATTTCTGGTATGATGCTTTCTGAAGGAATTTTTAGATCAGTGGATCAGGAAGAAAAGCATATAGGAGTCCCAAGGGCCAAGAGTGAACTAGAAAGTCTTTCAGTTACCCCCCCCCCCCCCCAGGGTGGGGGATCAGAGCAAAGTACCTGCTGTACTTGGAGTTGACTGAGGAAGCAAAGAGATCACAGCAAGGTTGCCCCCCACTGACAAAAAAATCATTTCCACCACAGCAGGATTGAGGAACCACTCATGAGGTAGTAATTTGGACCTACTCAGTTTGCCTGCTAGAACGTTGGACTTCCCAGGAATATGCATTACCATAAGAAAACATCTGGAAGAGAGTGCCCACTGCCAAACTCTCATCTCTTCTTGACATAATGGTATGACTTGATTCCCCCTCTTTTTTGATGTACCAGACAACTGACAAGTTGTCTGTTTGAATGGCATTCATCCCCACAGGGAGAGCATCTTCAAAAGCCTGCACTGGTAATAGGACTGCACTCATTTCCAGTACTTGATTAGAAGATTTGCTTCCTGACTGGACCAAGTGGCCTGGATTGTCCTTCCCAAGAAATGCCCCCCACCCCAGCTGGGAAGCATTCATGGTAACTGTGGCTGTGGGTGGTGGAAGGAAAAAATGGCAGTCCTGAGAAACTTCTCTTGCGGTGATCCACCAGGAAATGTGCTCTTTGCAAATTCTTGTAATACATATTGGAGCAGAGAGAGGATGTCGTCTGATAGACCACTGCACTGCCAGCATCCACTGAAGTAACCTCATGTAATATCTTGCTAGTGGTATTAGAGTTATGGAAGCTGCCACAAAAGCTAGACATTGCAAAATCAACCTTGTTGGTGGGGAAAGATGAGACAGTAACTGGGAAACTTGGTCCCGTAATATATTTAGCCTTGATAGAAGGACACTTGTGATTTGTGTGACTGTGTTCAGACTAGTACTAATTCACTCCATGACATAAGTGGGGTAGAGTTAAGATTTGGTGTAGTTTACTGTAATGCCCAGTTGAAGACATAGTTGGAACAAGTAGTCCTTGGATTTAACCAGAAGATGCTTGGTGGAAACAGAGAGGACCCAGTCATTGAGATATGGGAACACCCAGAATCCTAGCAGTCTCAGGTGAGCTGCAACCACTGTCATCCACTAGGTGAATACCTTGTGGGTTGTGGTAACAAAGGGCAAAGCTTTGAACTGATAATGACTGGCTCCCAGCCAAAAGTGAAGAAATCTCCTAGACCACCTGTCTACTTTGATGTGATAACATGCATCCTGGAAATCTGTTGAGCACATCTAATTATCCTTGCCCAGAAGTGGCAGAATTGACTGAACAGTGACTGTTCGGAACTTGGAGCATTTGACATATTGGTTTCAATTGCTGAGATCCAGAATGGGTCTAAGGTCCCCACTTTTCTTTGGCACTAAAAAGAACATTGAATAAATTATAAATCCTTGTTGATATGGGGGAATCATCAGCATGACTCTTTTTTTCCTGTAGTTTTTTCAATGGCTGCTGCTTTTCTCTGACTGGGTGGAATATCTGGAAGTTTTGTAGAATGACTGGGAGGCTGTAAGGAAAAGAGTATATAATAACCTCTGGAAATAATCCTCTGCACCCAAGTGTCTTTGGTGATGGCTGTCCATGTTTGTGGATGCAGGGATAAGTGCTCCCCAACTGCCGTTAGAGCGCAGCAGTTGGGCAACCTTTCAGGAGCGCTGATAGGGTTTTTCAGAAAAAGAAGTTCTGAAACCCTGATTTTGCAGTACTCCCCTGCCATGACAGCATTGTCTATTATTAGAGTTCCCTCTTCTGCCATTGGCGGATCTATCCCCAAAGAAGTCCTGGGAAGAGCCTTGTGACTTGCAGAATCACATCTTCCTGCCACTTCTGTTTTTCCAGGAAAACATTCTTTGAGCCATATACAAATGGATTCCTATGACAGATAAGGTCTTCCTGTGTTTTTCACTCCTAGATAGGGTTTCTTTAACCTTGGAACCAAATAAGGCAGATCCATTAAAGGCAGCATTGATGAAAGAAGACTTGAAAGGTTCCACAAAGTCACAGAGGTGCATCCAAGCGTACCGTCTCATAGTTATTTGTGAACCAGCAGCTCTCAGAGCACCTTCTGAGGCATGAGAAATGAGTCTCATAGAAGTGTTTGATAGAGATTGCAGAGTGGCCAGTTGTGTAGAAAGAGTCTTCTTGCCCTCTGCAGACATGGACCCAGTGAGGGCATTGGAAATATGTTTGGTCAAGTCCCTTTGAAATCTTGTGACATGTGCCAAATAATTCAGCAACCTAAGGGCAAAGGTCACTGACATATACATGGACTTCCCAAGCCTGTCCAACACTCTCAGCTCTCTGGTTGGTGGGGAATGGATAGCAGAACTTTGGTCCCATTGTTCTTTCTTGGCGGCTGCTGCTGCCACCATAGTATCTACTGGGAGATCCTTGCTCTGGTGGGCCTGGTCCTTTGGTGCAAGTAAATATCCAGTCTTTTGCGGATTGGCTCTGAGAAATCAAGATCCTTCCATGTCTGGCAGGAAATGAAGTCCAGCATTTTATCTGCCAGGGAGACTACCTGGGATGTAGCTGAGCTGGTTCTGAAAGCCTCAAGAAACACTGACTCATCCTGGGAAGGGAGGGGGGGTCACAAGACCAACCACTTTTCTGTCTTAAAAGCTCAAGTATTTCACTGAAGAAGACATCCTAAAGGGGTAATCTGGGAGACCCCTCCCACTCACTGAAGTCAGTGTCTCCAGTGAGGGATTCATGTGGGGAATCTAAGTTCCTCCTCTTGCACATATGCTTCTGAAAGGGGTCTCTGGTGGGGTGTTCTGGAGATGACTTGGAAGTATGAGGTGAGGCTTGAATGGGGACTGTCTCAAGACTGGTACAGACAGGCTGCCCCTATTAGACAGGATGTATAGGCAGGAACCTCCCTACAGGAGCTGAAGACAGCTGGCAAGGAAGGCTCAGAGCATCACCATGGTTCTGCTTCAAGGCAGAAGTCAGAGATGAGCTGTCCAGTGCTGAAGCTCTGAGAGGATGAGACAGCTCTGAGAGGAAGAGACAGCTCTGAGGTAATCAGACTTGACAATAATTCCCTGGATCTGGCACTAATGCTTCAGGTCCAAGATCCTTCCAGCTCTGACAAGTTTGGAGCTTACTGGATCAGATACCTAGTTAGAGTTAAAGAAGGCCAAGCCATCAGATCTGATGAAGACAGACTTGCAATGTTCTGGTTTAATGGCTCCCAAATTGAAGGTCAGATTGGAGTAGGAGTATGTAACTGGGTAGAGGCTAATGGTAGACTCATGGGTCAAATGGGAGATGGATATGGTATAACTCCAAACTGAATCTGAGCCCAGAGAAACTTCCTCATCATCCTGTACATATCAGCTTTGGTTAGGTTTCTAGATGACCTGAGAAATGATGAGGGGGAAGGTGGTCTGTAATTTCTCAAAGTCTGTTGGAGTAAGGGTGAGTGGATACAAGAAGATATTGGCTCCAGGGTAAAGGAAGAAGATGTTTGAGCTGGAGACTTGGTCTTAGACATTGTCAGATCTGATGGACCTGATGGATCCAATGGTTTTGAAATCCTTCCTTCATTCTTTACTCTTTGCTCAGTGAATCTGCTTTGGCCCTCTCAGGAGGCCTCTTGAAAGGGGGAGCTCTAGCAGACACAGAAGCAAAGGTAAAAGAGCCTTAAAAGGTAGAAAACAAATTACTCTTTAAAACCAACTTATTGTGGCATTCAGGCAGAGAATGGTGGTTGAAACTTGCACATATATCACAATCCGTATCCAGATGTGAAGAACACAAACAGTATACACACTCCTGGTAGGCATTGGAGTTTGGTATTTTGTGCCCATAGGAGGCATATTTTTTAAAGCTGATCAGCTTGTCCAACATTATCTAAAAATAAGGAAAGAGAAGACAAAGACAGGTGAGGAAAGAAGATTACTAATAATGGTAAAAAAAGGAAAATATTATTAACAAATGTAATTCTTTAGAGTACGTGAACACAGGTAGCAGTTGGGGGGAGTTTGAGAAGAGAAGGCTTACAATAAGAAGGATGCAGAAAAAAAGCAATGTCTTTCTTTTTTAAATATTAAGGAAGAGAGGAATAACCAGAAAAGGATGGAAATATAAGTTATATAAGTAAACAAATATAAATATCCCTTACCAAATCTGGAAAAATACACCTGAGCTACAGACACCACATCCATTTACTGAAACGGCAAATGAGATCAGATGTTATGCTGTTGGTTAGGAGGATTATGGGTAAGGGGATGAGCTTGAGCTACAGATTCAAGGCTCAAGAAGTGTCTAAAGCCAAATCCAAGGCCGGAGCTAAGACCCATCAGTTGAGAAATGGATGAAAAAGCCAACAACAGATCATTCCTTTTTTTTTTAATCAGACAAAAACATTTAATTCAGCATTGTGCCACTTAACATAATTACTCTTCATATTTCCATATCTCCCTTGATGCTTTGGCAAATGGTGTTTTGCAAATATTTTGTACAGATCGTTTTGTGTTTCACTGGGGTCTCTCTGCCTGGGTCTTGTGTGTACCTGCTGCTGGAATTTTGCTCTTTTATTATGATGCTTTAAGGTAAGTGCATGCTCTGTAGACCCTTTTCAGCCACAACCCAGGCCAAAAAGACAGAGACAACAAAGACAATCTTAACAGTGGATACAGGCTGAATTTATAACACAACTTAATCATAACAAAAATACAAGCTGAATTTTCAATAAAACATCTAATAAGGTAATGTACCAGATTATTCCATCTTAACATGCTGCAACATTTACCGAAATATGTACTGATTGAAGAACTCACATTTACCAAGCGATACCCAATTAGCTAAAAAGGGCTGATTCGGCCAGACATACAGAAGGTACATGAGTCAGCTAGTAAAAACTATTTATTCTCAGCTCTGGGATACAGCCATAAACAAGCACTGACTGTGTCTCTTGATCTCTGAAACACCTATTAAAAGTGTAGTTCTCAGGGCAAAGATATTGTTTCACTAGATAGACATAGGAGCTAATTTAAAACCCATGTTAAACATGATGAGACTACTTGTTCTACTGAGGGAAAAGTGATTTGTCTCTGAACTAAACTGATCATTAAACTGATGTGAATTATTGTTAAGCACAATTCTTTTCTGATTTATCCTTTTGAATCAGAAAGCCATTCTGCCAATTTGTAATATACTAGTGCTGCCAGAAAGGGCAGATGGCCCAGGCAAAATGGGGGAGTGCATGAGGTATGTGGATGTGGGGACTCATATGCTTATGAGCACTTAAATGTTTGTAGCTGTATTAGGCAGAATGGAATGGGACAGGCAGATTAAACATAAATCCTCTTTTTCATAGGAAGTCGGACAGCATTATTCTGTCAAGTTTTTGCTTCCTAGAAGGAAAGAATGGGCAGCACATATAACTGCTAGCCCCGATATCCTGAGGTCAAATCTTCAGGGTTAATGATATTAACAAAGAATTCTAAGGACCACTAAGAAATCACATCCAAGTAAGGCAATGTTGCCTCAGGTTCAACATGGCAAAATCTTTGGCTTGAGAAATCCCTAGATGCTAAACTGATAAACTCATGTTACAAGAGGTCATTAACTACCTTTCTAGGACTTTGCCCAGAAAGGGAAATTTTAAGAGTATTTCCATAAATAATTAATTCATATTTCAATATGCACCTTTTAAAGCAATGCCTTTTGTTACACCTATATTAAAATATTAAAAAATATAAGTATTAGAATGGAATAAATGTAAAATGGCTGCTATTTGCAACAGAATTCATGGAGGTGAAGTCCTGACCTTTGTGGCATAATGTCAAACAGGTACGTCTTGAGTCAGCACAGATAATGAAATGTATTAATTCTCATTAGAAAAGAGAAAAATGTGTAAATATTACTGCACAGTCATTTTAGTCAGTGGAATGAGATTTTAAAGTAATTTTTGTACATGTTACATTTTAAATGTTTTATATGCCATAGGAGTTAATGGCTCACTATGACATAAATCAATTTCTAGGTTGGAAAATGAGTTTTTTTTAAATTTAGTAGTATTGTTTACAATTCAAGTATTGTTATGCTTTACATGTATTATATTAATAAAATGGTACAAAATAAATATTAAAAATTAATAATAACATTGCACATATATTTTACCTATGAACCCATAAATGCATGGTGTGAGTGCTACCATTTAAGCCCTCTGACTAGTAAGATGTTTTTCCTACTGAGTCATTTCTCAGTATAAATAAAAATATAAAATAATCAGATTATCAAAAGTGGCCTGGACTCAGATCTCTTATGCCCATGTTTCTAAGTAGATAATTTTATTTATTATTAAAGGATAAATAAAAGGGAGAACTGTTACACCCATATTGAAATATTAAAAAATATTAAGTGCCAGAATTGATTTTCTCTAGTAGAATTATTTCAGACATAGCAACTAACAAAATGGATTTCTGTATTTCAGAACAGAATTATTTACAGCATGTTATGAATTGGATAAGCTTATAGTGGTGCTTTGTTCTGAAACAAAGGAATAGACTTGGTTTGTTCTCTATTCCATGATAAATACAGGTTTGTTTGTGTAACTATGCAAATGAAGTTATGAGAAAGTGCAAAGTATGTGACAAATATGCAGTACAACAGTCTCAGAATAATAATCGCATATTCCTGCTGTCAATCTAAAATATGAACTTTGATTGGAAGGCATGTTCCAAAAGACTTGGTACATCTATTTAGTTATGTAGTTCTCCCATGTTAGTTTAGTCTGAAATTATTATTAGTATAGTTAGATGTACTGCTATCTATTTGTAATTTTTTTTTTTTTACAAACTGCTTTTAATGTCTTAGTGGTTTTATATTAATGACATACGGTGTTAAGAAGAGGAACTGACTTCTTAACCCCTTTCAATACCCATTTGTGGGCAGACAGAAAATGCTATTTCATGGAACATGCAGTGGTCTTAGAAATAAATGGTCACAGCTCCACCTGACTCTTTAAAAGCTAAGCTTTATTTTTACTTAAACATTTGTTAATTGAGAAAATAGACCGTTATAGGCAAACCTTTTAGCATATGACATGGGCCATAAAGACAATGTCTAGATGCAGAGGCAGTGTAAGGTAGCCACTCAAAACAAACTTGGAGTAAACCTGCACATACATATGAAGAACAAGAAATACTACATAAAAATGTCTGGGAACTCATACTGAACTTGATACTGTGGATTTATGAGGCTGTACCACTACATTATGCCACCATGTTATTCAATAACCTTGATTTTTACAAGCAATAAAAGTGAAACAGATAGTCATAAACCTGAGAATGTTGCCCTTTAGAGCAGATTAAAAACATGGCAGCGGGGCAGAATCAATTATCTTAAACACATTTCCTGGGAAGATATTTAATCTGTAAGTACATGACATATGAATGTATGAATAGAAATAAGTTCGGCATAATGGCTAAGGTCTTCAACTTCTAGATACAAGGTACAGGGTTTGATTCTTACTTTAAGTTATTGGCTAGGCTTAAAATTAATCATTAGGGCAGTCAGCCTAGTATTCACTTATGAATTTATTTCTTGGACACAACAAGTAATACATTAAAGGGATTTAATAGTTAGCATGCAGTACAGTCAGTAATGCAGTAACCATCTTCAGCAGTTCTGCATCTTTTGTCAGTAATCACAGCAGTACATTTTCAGTTCCGCTCATCAATCAGTGACATTTTAATTTTATTTCTTTATTCTTTAACCAGCACAGCTCATCAAATTACTATGGAAAGTTACAACATAAGAATAAGCTATAAGGACAGAAGAATTCTGTTTTGGGACAGACAGGAATAAGGCAACAGGAAACATGACCATTCAGCAACGAGGTGGATGGATTGTGTGAGAGAAGATCTGTGACAGTCAGGCATGAGTGTAAAAGAAGGCATGAGTGTAGCATTGAATGGAGAGAGATGGTGACAGTTAACACAACATCCCAACCCCATATAGAAAAATAGGAAAAAGGGGGTTGATGATGACTATGATGACAGAAGAGTTCTCTAAGAAAACAGAAGAGGGGCTAGTTGATGGTATACCCTAGCAGAGAGAGATGTGACTCTGCTGATGTAAAGTATGCTATATGCAAGTGCTATTGCCATTAAAAAGAGGCAGAGAGACCAGTAATGTAATTCAAGAGACTTGGACATACTGGATCAGTCTGATCATTTACAAATGACAGACACTGCACTGCAGATGAGAGTAGCCCACATGGCTCAGATATTCCAGCCTAGCCAGATTTCCCATTCTGCACCTGGTTATTTACAAGTTTAGAAGTTTAGAACATAAAAACAAGGTACATCTCTTTCTGACAGTCTTAACCTTGCCTGCAGAGATATTACAGTGTACAGCATTCAGTCATTCTGCAGCTGCCCATTCATCCTCACAGGCAAGGAGTACAACCTTGTAGTCTGAAACTTCAGGATTCGATTCTATGGCCAGTATGACTGCACCACAGAACATGTGATTTACCTAGCAGTCTGCTCCAGCTGTAGAGCAATTTACATTATCAGAACCATCTGGAAACTTAGAAATAGAATGAAAGAAAACTTACAAGCAATCCACAACAAAGATTTCAAAAATGCCTTAGCTAAACACAGTACAAACTCCCAAACCTTTATTCACTTCAAATTCCTAATAATGGAAAAGGTCAAAACATTCTTTGGAGACACAAACTCGCTACTAGAAGTAAAGATACTCAGATGGCAAATCTAGCTGAAGGCAGACACGCTTCCTGGTTTAAATAGCAATCTCAATATTAAATGTGTACTTAATTGGAATAGATAGGAAGTGACATCTCCATTTCTTCCCACACCCCCATGATATGATGTTTCAATATTAATGCTCCAAGCAATCTAAGTTATTTATGAAGAAGTTTGACTCACAATAAATTGAAATAAAGCACTCATATTTAATCCACCAAGGTGTCTGAGTCATTTGTTCTTTCCTTCATACCAAGAGTTTTTCTTGCATCAGTTGGTTTTGCCTTGCTGTTGTTGATAGTTAAATATTCATACATATATATATATATGGAGAGCGAGAGAGAGAGGGATAGTTATAGATATATCCATAAATATCTATTTATATTTCTATATCTGGGTCTACTATGTTAGACCGACAGTCCACAACACCGACACCCACAACACCAACACCACAAGAATGAAACCGCAAAAACACGAAAGTTCACATGCCCGACAAACCACAATACCGACATTTAACAAAACAAAATGTTCGCTGTTCCACACAACACACACACACAACACAAGCACACCAACAACCTAAAAACCTACACTACACCTTACACACAACTATCTATGCACTAACCTTAACCCAAACCCTAACCCTAAGGTCCGTCACTATCGCACACTTACCTTACCCGCACCCTAACCCTAACTCAATCCGGCACTAACCCTCAAGTCCCTCACTATCACACACTTACCTTACCGCACCCTAACCCTAACTCACTTAATCCGCCTCAACCCTCAAGTCCCTCAATATCGCACACTTACTTTACTCGCACCCTAACCCTAACTCACTTAATCTGCCCCAACCCTCAAGTCCCTCACTATTGAACACTTACCTTACCTGCACCTTAACCCTAAGTCCCTCACTATCGCACACTTACCTTACATGCACCCTAACCCTAAATCCCTCACTATCGCACACACACCTTACACGCACCCTAACCCTAAATCCCTCACTATTGCAGACCTACCTAGTCACGCTCACACGTTTCCCATGTCAGTGTTTTCGCTGTCGGGATTCTGAGTTGTCTGTTATCGGCTCCATCGGTCTTCTGGCATCGGTGATGTCAGTGTCGTTCTTCCGAGCTTTCGTTCTAACGTAGTAGACCCCTATAGCCATATATATCTATATCTAATCCATATAACTATATATATATATATATATATATATATATATATATATATATATATAGATAGATAAACATATATGTATCCCCCTTCTGTCATATCTATTTTTTCATGCTGAGTATCTTATTTGCTTAATTATCCATGTATTTTGTTAGTTGAGTAGGGTATGCCGGATCTATTAATCCATATTTTGAGGTGCAGTCAAGGGTATATTTTATAGTTGTTGGGGGAAATTTGGTCTATACCTTTGGAAACTTCCTCTTCAATAGGAGATTACCTCCTAAATAAAGGAGGAATATTTCCAGGAAGTTAAATATATACACAATAGGATATTCTTTGTTTTCTTTACATTTTTCACCGTTATCAGTAAACATTTAAAAACAGGGTTGTTATGAGCTGGAACCTATTGTAGAAAATACAGGATACAGAGAAAGGATAAGCCATGGATGAGATGGCAGTTAGCCATTAGAAGAATAGCCTCTTTGTCTTATGCTCTCTCTCTCTCTCTCTCTCTCTCACACCCTCACACCCTCACACACGCACACACACACACACACACACACACACACACACACACACACACACACACACACACACACACACGCACACACACGCACACACACGCACACACACACACACACACACACACACACACACACACACACACGTGCACATATGCACACAGACATATACATTTGCAAACATACTTTTTTGGAGTTGCTGCTGACCTTTTACTGTTGTGAGATGACTTTAGAATTCTACATTTAATGTGGTTTGCAATTCTGCATTTCTTTCATTTTTTTTTCTTTAATTTGTTGCAATTTGTTTTAGCTTAATTTATTTTGCTTTGTATTTGTTGTATTTTAAATTTGTTTTAAGTTTAAAAAGTAAGTAAAGTTTTAAAAGTGATGAATAGAGAGCTGTGACATTTTAATATTCTATCACTTATTTTGTAGCACTTATTAAGTCATCAGTTTCTATAAGGCATTGCTATTTTTCCATTTCTTGAATGACATTTAGGCTTCCTGGACATTTTTAACAATAGTGAAATTGATATGTACATACATTTTTCTTTATGGTAAATGTTATAGATATTGTGGTTGCCATGCCTCTGGCCCCATATTTAACTACTTATGATATTCAGAGTGCATTTTAATCCAAATCTGGGATGGTTTAATAGTACTGAGGCTGTTTCCACACTGAGACTGTTTTCATTGGAATGGTGAATGACTTCCTAGTGGCCAGCCATCAGTGATGTTACTCAGTAACCTGTCTGCTACATTTGGTACCGTGGGGCACACATTCTGTTGGAATGTCTGTGGAATGACTATGGACTCTGATCTGCAGTACTGGGGTGGTTCACAGCTTACCCCACTGAGCACAGTCGTAGGTGGCTTCTGATATGTTATACATTTGCCATTCTCCTATTTGCTGTGTACTGCAAGACAGCTGCTAACATACTCACTCAAGGATTAGACAAAGCGAGAGATAATGATGGGACAAAGATGCAAAATCTAGTAGAGCATAAAGTTTTGCATCAACATACATCTTCTGAGCAGTAAGAATTATAAAACTAAAATGTCTGTCATTATTAACTGACTGCAATCCTTAGAGATTTACCAGAAAATCAAAATTTTGCAAGGGACAGGGAAAAATATAAGGCAAAATCAAGGACATTTTGGAAAACTGGGGACATTAATGAGGTTTGTAGCAAGGTTCTAGTCTTGATCTCATGTTATGCACAGTGTATATTCTCTTGGATATCTCACTTGAGTTAGTGGTTCGAAGTGTCATATCTTTCCTTTCCTGGGGGAACATAGTCATCATTGCTATAACTTCAGGAATGTTTAGATGCCATCTTTGACTGGATAAGGAGTAGTTTTTTTGTTCAGCCCACACTGAGATTACTATTCATACCACATTGAGGTCCTGCACCACTCTATATTCTCACCAAGTAGTTACCTATACGGCTATAGGTACGAGCTAGTGCTGAGGATTTGAAATTTGGACTTTATTCTAGATGACCTGCTGACATTCCAGGACTAGGTATCATCTGTTATTAAATTCTGTTTATTCCATTTTTGAAATATTGTCAGACTCATATACCTTATTCCATCTGAAGATCTCAATCTCTCTCTCTCTCTCTCTCTCTCTAGCAGCTCATTCATTTATCTCACCATGTTTGGACTACTGGCATGTACTTTATCTGGAGCGTGATGATGGTGACCAGGACATCTACATGTGGTGCAGAATAGGGTGGCATGACTGCCTACTGGAACTTTGTAGTTTATTGATATAGTACTGGCTTTGCATTATTTGCAATGGGTATATGTGGCATTTACATGTTAGTTTAAGGTACTGAGTCCTGCAGGACGTGCCCTATTGCTTATACCCTATGAGTTATCTCAGCTGTGCCATAAATTCACTGGTAGTTTAGTTATTCAAATTTATTAACCGGGGTAAAATATTGATCACATTTGACCAATTTCATTCTCAGCCCAGAGGTAAAGTAGAAACATATTTTGCAAAAAGACATGCATATAACAATACAATGAAGACAAGTGATATTAATGGACAGAAGAATGAAATGCAATTATTTACAACTGTGTGAGATCAGGTACTATATAATATGTACAAAGGTACTGTACAATATGTACAACTAAAACAGAGTATGTGGATCATGTTTAGCAACAGCTGCACACATGAAGCTTAGCATTAGAGGTGAAAAAAGGGGGTGGGGGAGTTGAGTAAGTGATGGTAGACATGAGGTGGATACAACCCTGAGGTGAGTTTGCAGTTTTCTATCCAACTTGGATGATGGATGGGAAATCACAAATTCACACCATGGGTTTTGCCTGTGTCCCTCTTGGATAGGGGCAGTCAGTGCTGATTTAGATCTGCTTATAACATGGACCATATCTCTAGACCCTTAAGGGAATAAGGGTTGAACTTGGCTAGGCTTGTTAGGGCCCTAGGATCATTAGCCTAGTAACCTCCTATCAACCTAAGAATTAAGTTACATGACCTGAGCTAGGGCACTTAGACTGTGCTTGTCTTTGTAAAAATTATTTGAGCTATGACCTGAATGTTCAGTATGAAGTCAGGTCTTTCAGATATGGTGGAAGAGGTTCCCAGGGTTTGGGGCCCAAAAAGAGAAGCAATTGTCAGTACCATGGAGCCTGGACCTAGGGGTATGAAGGAAGGGGTCCAGTGTGGTTGTGACTCCTCATATTGTAGGAAGGATTTGTTTTAGGAGATATGTGGCTAAAGGAGAGTGTGATTGGTCATTAAGTAGTTTGAAAGGTTGAGAGCCAAGCAGCAGATCACACCTTTGTTTGACCAATAGCCATTTGTTTTTAAAGGGTTGCACAGTTTTGTTCATGAAACAGGGAAAGAGTATTGAAATGGTAGAAGTTATTGGAAATAGACTAAATGGTAGAAATGTTTCTTTCAGAGGTGGTGACTATAAGTGTGAGTCCATATTCTAGTTGTGAAAAGAGGTTGTCTTTGCTTATGGCATTTTGAGTTGTGCAAGAAAGACAGGGGTAGTTGTTTTTCTTTGATTCAAAATAGGAGTAAATTATTTTTTATGAGTGATGTCTAGGTGCTGACTGAAGTTGATAGTGGATTAAGCTAGATGACTTGGTATTTGAAGGAGATGACATTTTCTTTTGGAATGTCTTTGTGATTAAGATTTGGAGTGGTAGAGAACATTTTTTGCAAATTTCCAAAGAGCATGAGTTTTTAATGGTTTCTAGACTATGTCTTACAGCATTCAAGATTATAGGTTCATAGGTTCATAGGTTCATAGGTTCATAGGTTTATACTAGGCTATCTGCCCGAGGGCATTTACAAGCCTAGCCCATAGTTTTGTGGCTTACGCCACCCCTTTAGTTTGGAGAAACTATGCCCATTATTTTGCAGTGCCTCTGTCGAGCAGAGACACTGAGGTAATCCCTGGGGTATATCTGCGATCTCCCATCCATTGGTCAAGATTCCTCTTGAACAAAGCCAGCGAGGTGCTCTGCCTCACATATACTGGGATTTTGTTCCACAGCATAGGGAGTCTTTGGGTGATGAATCTATCCCTCCAGCACGTCCTATTAATAGCTGTGTCTAGGTTTAGGTCTCCTGCCCTTGTGGCTCTAAGAGATTTCGATTTTTTGAGGTGAAGCATGTTCATCAAATCTGGGTTTGACATGGCCTTGTATGTCAGGCACAGGTCACCTCTGAGCAGGCGGTGGCGACTGAATAGAGCTGGAGTTCTTTCAGCCGGGCAGCATAAGACATATCTTTGAGACCTTTTATCCTTTTGGTGAGGAACTTTTGGGGCCTCTCCAGCTGCTGCAAGTGTCGGGTCAGATACATTCCGAATGGGGCATTGTACTCAATCATTGGTTTGATGAGTGATGAGTACAGGGAGACTATGACCTCCCTTGATCTAGATGTGAAACCCTTCATGATCAGGTGGGCAATATAGAAGGTCTTCCTAACTATTTTAGCAACATGAGTGTCGAATGAAAGGTTACTGTCAACCTGGGTCCCCAGGTCCCTGATAACTTTTTCTGTGCTCAGTGGATTGCCTCTTATATGGTAGCTAGGGGTAACCTTGATTTTCCTGAAGGGTATGACTATGCATTTTTTGGCATTTAACTTTAGGCCATGGCTCTGGCACCAGTTATCCGTTTCTGTGAGGCCCTTCTGAAGGATATCTGTGTCAGATGTGTTTTCGACTATGGCGCCCAGTTTGCAGTCATCTGCAAACTTGGTCAGCCATAACCCTCCTGTGTTTGCTTGTACTGGAGAAGTAGATGCTGAACAAGAGTGGGCCCAGGACTGAGCCCTGTGGGACACCACTTGTGACAGGCATTGAGTCTGACATGGCGCCAGCAACTCTGACCCTGTGGGTTCTGTCACTCAGCCAGTTTGCAACCCATCTTGTGACGTATGGGTTTACCTTTAGGCTGATGAGTTTTTCAATGATACCCGAGTGGGGTATTGTATCGAAGGCCTTTGCTAGGTCCAGGTAGGCTGTATGGACTGCCTTACCCTCATCAATGGCCTTGGTGACCATTTCAAAGAAGTCAACCAAGTTTAGAAGGCATGATCTGCCTTTGACAAAGCCAAACTGGGTTTGATCCAGAGTCTGCAAATTCCCTATGTCTTTATTTATGAGATCCATTATGATCCTTTCCATGGCTTTGCAGATAAGGCTTGTCAAGCTAATGGGACGGTAATTTCCAGGGTCGGTGGAGGCACCGCCTTTGTGAAGTGGGACCACAGTTGCTGTGCGCCACTCCCTGGGTACGTATCCAGAGGTGAGACTGAGATTAAACAGCTGTCCTAACTGTGGGTTTAATTCCTCGTTGAGTTCGTGGAGTACACATCCGGGGACACCATCAGGTCCCATGGATGCAGTGTTTTTTGCCTTGGAGAGAGCAGTTTTCACCTGGGCATTAGAGATGTTTGGGGGGCTACTATCATTTGGTATAGATATATCTCCTTTTGGGGAGGGTGGGGTGAAGTTTGCACTGAACCTGTCAGCCAGTATGTTGGCAATGTCTGTAGGATCAGTAATCTTCACATCGTTTTGAACTAATTCTGAGCATATCTGGGAGCTTGCTCCCAGGTTTCTAACATAGCTAAAGAAGGCCTTATGATTGTCTTTTTGAGTCCTTAGCTATTTTTTCTCAAAATTTGCTTTGGATGATTTTATGAGAGCTCTTAGCTTTTACTTATAATGATCAAAGGTGTCTTACCTCTTAAGGATTTAGCTCTATCTTGTAGTAGCTTCCTCCTTTTGTTGTAGAGTTTGTTTATGGCTGGGGTCCACCAGACTGGACGCCTGCCTTTGGTACAGAGAGTCTTTGTTTTGTTTGGGATTGCCTGATCCATGCAGTCCTGCAGGTGCTGGTAGAAGGCATTTGTAAGTGATTCAGCGGCTTGCGTAGTGTTTACCGCAGGCTCGGGGCCTTAAAGGAGACCACACTAGTCTTTCGAAGTGTGAAGTCAGCTTTTGAGAAGTTCTTTACTGTGTTTTTTTTTTGTTTCAGGTGGGGGTGGGATGAGGACCTCCAGCAAGATTAGCTTGTGATCTGATCTCACCAGTGAGGGGTATACTTCAGGTGTTGAACATTGTGCTCCCATGTTCGTGATGATGAGATCAAGTATGTTTTCTCCTCTTGTGGGGATGGTGACTAGTTGTTCCATGGCATTTGAGTTTATGAATTCCAGGAACATTTGGGCCAGAGTGTTTGGGCTTGAGTAGTGTTCCCAGTCTATATTTGGGTAATTGAAGTCACCTAGTATAATGGTGTTTGGAGATACATTTATCCTCTCCAGTGTTTTCAGGAAAGCCATGTGAGGTTCCCGGGTTTGCGAGGGTGGCCTGTAACATGCTACAAATTGCAGAGCAGTCTTGCCTATGGTTAATTGCACCTGGATGGTCTCCGATGCATCGTGCGTTGCCACCAATCTTGAGGTGTGGGTGTCCTTGATGAATATGGACACCCCCCCTCCTTTCTTGGTATTGTCCGAATTTTAGGGCGGGAATGCATGATATGAGGTAAAACCTGATAGTGCTGGGGTGCTCTCAGGAGCCTTGAACCAGGTTTCTGTCACAGCACAGACATCGATGTTCTCCATACTGAGAAGGGCCTCGAGTGCGTGCATTTTGAGATTGAGACTTCTGGCATTGAGCAGCATTACCCTTAGTTTTTTTCCATTATTGAGTTCTAGGGTGGTAGGTTTAGAATTTGAGCCTTGCCTAAAAAAGGCACTATGGGGGTGGCAATAGCCTTTGCCAATATCCGGAATCCCAGGGGTGACAGGTGCAAGCCATCCCTTGCGAAGCAGAGCGGCTTGTCCAGCATGTCATCCCAGGCAGACAGACATTGGATCCCCTTTGAATGACACCAGAATTTAAGTCAATTGTTAAAGCTGATCATCTTATCTCTGTATTGTGGCATCATTTTTGGTGAAGGTAGGATACTGCTCAATGTCAGGGTCATACCTGCCTGGGCTACATAATCAGAGAGCTCCTCAATGTCTCTTTTCATGTAGTCCAAGGAGGTACATCTCAGGTCGTTTACACCAGCGTGGACAATGACTGAGTCATACTTGTACCTGCTGTTGAGAGACCTGAGTGCTTGCGTTATGTGGCGGATTTTAGTGCCCGACAGGCAGCTTACTGTGACCTTCTCCTTATTCAATCTGGTGAGCGGGACGTCAGTGTGTCTGACTATTGAGTCACCAATGACGAGTATGTTTGGCATTGTGTTTGTCTTTGAGGGCTGTGACTGTTTGACACTCTGACTATGTGGTCTATGTGTTGCAGGTGTTGTGTTCTGAGGTGGTAGTTGTTTGGGTGTCTGCTTTGGTGGCCTCTGCTGTTTTGGTAGATTTTTGGTCAGAGCCTCCGAGTATGTCTTTGTGTGATTATGTGTATGATTTGAAGTTGTGATGGTACTATGTGTGACTGGGTATGTAATGTGTGTGGTTACCTTCTCCTCCTGTCTGGTCTTGCCAGTCCTATGTTGAGAGAGCTCAGCCTCCAGTTTGGCCGTATAAGTGCATCTCTCAATTGTATTTGTGTTTGGTGGGAGGAGGAGAGGGTTGTCTGTGTACATGAGGCAATTGTAACATTGCCTCAATATTCCCAGGTTCACCAGCTGACCAGGAGAGGACACTAGCAACTGTTCCCACGTCATACTAGAATGAATAGACAAAAAAACTTAAAAAGATTTCAGGGGATGTGGGTGACCGAGAAATGGGGTTAGGTTTTTTGGGGGTACTGTCTCCAACAAGAGTGCTAACAATGTGATAAGTACTGTAGTAGCAAGTGCTAGGTTTTACAGATAGAGAATAGTCTACTTGGAGTCAAGTAGAGATTAATTTTTTAGTTATAGGATACGCCTATTAGATCAGTAGTATAGCTTGAGGAAGGTAGTTTTAAGGGAAAATTTGGAGAGTGGACTTTAGATGGCCTGAATAGTTTAAACTTAGCTAACCGCTGCCCTAGTGTGCAACGGTTGCAACTCCGCGCTAAGTTTAGCGCGTTTTATACCAGGGGGCTGGAAAAAGCTAGAAACTGGCCCAAAACGACCAATAAACTACCAGTTACCGGCTGAAGCCTCACAAAACTGGACAAAAGGCAGCTCAATGCTTCCCACTCCCACTGGTAAGCAAGGTAACTTCCTCTCCCCCAAATAAGGCAAGGAAACAGTACACAGGAACTACAACCAAAGCTCAGGAGTCAGCAACTCTGAAACTGGACTAAACTACCTCAGTAAAGCGGGAAAAACAAGAGATATATTTTTTCGTTTTTTTTTTAAAAATAGGCAGAAACAGGTACAGCAAACACTTATAAATGCTATAAATCAGCTATTATAGCTTACACAGAAGAATTGCTACAAATACAGTCAAAAAGTAACAAACAAGGATTCCAAGTGCAATATTAAGTTAAATGCAGTAAAAACAGTTTCAATGTAACAGAAAGGCAGGCGAAATAGAGTCGCTAGGTATTCAGATGTGGAAAGCAACAGAAAATATACTTAGTATCAAGAAAAGTCGCTTATTCAGCTCTCTGTAGCCTGGATTACTCTGCTGGCCCACGTGGAGTCTGTGCTGAGTAGGTACAAGCTGGAAAACGCGCCTTTAGCGCGTTTTATACCAGGGGGCTGGAAAAAGCTAGAAACTGGCCCAAAACGACCAACAAACTACCAGTTACCGGCTGAAGCCTCACAAAACTGGACAAAAGGCAGCTGAATGCTTCCCACTCCCACTGGTAAGCAAGGTAACTTCCTCTCCCCCAAATAAGGCAAGGAAACAGTACACAGGAACTACAATCAAAGCCCAGGAGTCAGCAACTCTGAAACTGGACTAAACTACCTCAGTAAAGCGGGAAAAACAAGAGATATATTTTTTTCGTTTTTTTTTTTTTAAAATAGGCAGAAACAGGTACAGCAAACACTTATAAATGCTATAAATCAGCTATTATAGCTTACACAGAAGAATTGCTACAAATACAGTCAAAAAGTAACAAACAAGGATTCCAAGTGCAATATTAGGTTAAATGCAGTAAAAACAGTTTCAATGTAACAGAAAGGCAGGCGAAATACAGTCGTTAGGTATTCAGATGTGGAAAGCAACAGAAAATATACTTAGTATCAAGAAAAGTCGCTTATTCAGCTCTCTGTAGCCTGGATTACTCTGCTGGCCCACGTGGAGTCTGTGCTGAGTAGGTACAAGCTGGAAAACGCACCTTTAGCGTGTTTTATACCAGGGGGCTGGAAAAAGCTAGAAACTGGCCCAAAACGACCAATAAACTACCAGTTACCGGCTGAAGCCTCACAAAACTGGACAAAAGGCAGCTCAATGCTTCCCACTCCCACTGGTAAGCAAGGTAACTTCCTCTCCCCCAAATAAGGCAAGGAAACAGTACACAGGAACTACAATCAAAGCCCAGGAGTCAGCAACTCTGAAACTGGACTAAACTACCTCAGTAAAGCGGGAAAAACAAGAGATATATTTTTTCGTTTTTTTTTTTTTTTAAAATAGGCAGAAACAGTTACAGCAAACACTTATAAATGCTATAAATCAGCTATTATAGTTTACACAGAAGAATTGCTACAAATACAGTCAAAAAGTAACAAACAAGGATTCCAAGTGCAATATTAAGTTAAATGCAGTAAAAACAGTTTCAATGTAACAGAAAGGCAGGCGAAATACAGTCGCTAGGTATTCAGATGTGGAAAGCAACAGAAAATATACTTAGTATCAAGAAAAGTCGCTTATTCAGCTCTCTGTAGCCTGGATTACTCTGCTGGCCCACGTGGAGTCTGTGCTGAGTAGGTACAAGCTGGAAAACGCGCCTTTAGCGCGTTTTATACCAGGGGGCTGGAAAAAGCTAGAAACTGGCCCAAAACAACCAATAAACTACCAGTTACCGGCTGAAGCCTCACAAAACTGGACAAAAGGCAGCTCAATGCTTCCCACTCCCACTGGTAAGCAAGGTAACTTCCTCTCCCCCAAATAAGGCAAGGAAACAGTACACAGGAACTTTATTTATTTTCATAGCATGCTCCATACCTATGGATTTTACTATCCTAAAGGTTTATGTTCTAGCCCCAAGAAGCACTGTAAAAGGTCCATAAAGGCATCTTTATTTCACATAGTATTTTTACAAACACCTTTATACTGATTTTGGTTTTATATCAGTTTTTTGCCTTATGAAGGGTTTTGTATTTCCTACCATATTTTCACATATCAACAAAACTGTATATATTAATTGTATATTATATGTGGTGCGAATTATGCTCCAAAACTGTGAAAAAGACAACTTTCTTATGTACTACTGTGACATCAAAGAAGTGCATGACAAGTTCAGTTATGCTCTTTTCAGTACTGTTATGATTTAGTCCTATTCTAGAGTACATAGCATCCACAACAGAATAGCTCAAGGAAATAGTATGAGCATTAAAAGTTGTAAACCACTTAGTGCTACTATACAAAAAAGGCAGACTAAAATATTTAGTAGCTTTTAAAATTGTTAATCTATTAGAGATACACTTAGCTTTTGGCTACTGTCTGTGTTGCATTTATAAGTGTTTTAGGACTTTCAAAGCTGTAAAACACTTCACATTCCTACATTTTCTTTTCTGTAACTATCAATGCATCAGAACAGCTGAAATTCCATGGATTAAACACAACTATGATTGGGTCTCTTCAGTCATCATTAACTAGTTATATGTTCTTGCCTAGCTCCATTCATGAGGTGAGTTATTAACTGGCATCCATGTCTGAAACACATAACAAGCTAGTTATGATAGCAGGCACAATAATAATCTACTATAGTATGTTTTCTTGTCATATTTGTTAGTATTTTTTGCTTACCATGAACCTTTGTTTAAAACTAGGTTCTAGTGGATTGAACTGTAATTAATTACAACACCATATGTTATCTGATTTACTTAACCAAATCTGCCATTACAGCTTGCCTTGCTATAAAACATGGAGATGCACTGATCATTGCTGTGCATTTTATTCACATGGTAATTTTATACACATTTGGTATTTTTAGTTGAATACTAACACTAATACTATTATAGGTTCATAGGTTCATAGGTTCATACTAGGCTATCTGCCCGAGGGCATTTATAAGCCTAGCCCATAGTTTTGTGGCTTACGCCACCCCTTTAGTATGGGGGACTATACCCATTATTTTGCTGTGCCTCTGTCTAGCAGTGACACTGAGGTAATCCCTGGAGTATATCTGCGATCTCCCATCCATTGGTCAAGATTTCTCTTGAACAAGGCCAGCGAGGTGCTCTGCCTCACATATACCGGGATTTTGTTCCACAGCATAGGGAGTCTTTGGGTGATGAATCTATCCCTCCAGCACGTCCTATTAATAGCCGTGTCGAGGTTTAAGTCTCCTGCCCTTGTGGCTCTGATGGATCTAGATTTTTTGAGGTGAAGCATATTCATCAAATCTGGGTTTGACATGGCCTTGTATGTCAGGCAAAGGTCACCTCTGAGCAAGCGGTAAGCGACTGAATAGAGCTGGAGTTCTTTCAGTCGGGTAGCATAGGACAGATTTTTGAGACCCTTTATCCTTTTGGTGAGGAACTTTTGTGGCCTCTCCAGCTGCTGCAAGTGTCGGGTCAGATACATTCCAAATGGGGCATTGTACTCAATCATTGGTCTGATGAGTGATGAGTATAGGGAAACTATGACCTCCCTTGATCTAGATGTGAATCCCTTCATGATAAGGTGGGCAATGTAGAAGGTCTTCCTAACTACTTTAGCTACATGGGTGTCGAATGACAGGCTACTGTCAACCTGGGTCCCCAGGTCCCCGATAACTTCTTCTGTGCTCAGAGGATTACCACCTATATGGTAGCTAGGGGTAACCTTGTTTTTCCCGAAGGGTATGACTATGCATTTTTTGGCATTTAACTTTAGGCCATGGCTCTGGCACCAGTCATCCGTTTCTGTGAGACCCTTCTGAAGGATATCTGTGTCAGATGTGTTTTCGACTGGCCCAGTTTGCAGTCATCTGCAAACTTTGTCAGCCATAACCCTCCTGTGTTTGCTTGTACTTCAGAAAAGTAGATGCCAAACAAGAGTGGGCCCAGGACTGAGCCCTGTGGGACACCACTTGTGACAGGCTTTGAGTCTGACATGGCACCAGCAATTCTGACCCTGTGGGTTCTGTCACTCAGCCAGTTTGCAACCCATCTTGTGATGTATGGGTTAACATTTAAGCTGATGAGTTTTTCAATGACACCCGAGTGGGGTATTGTATTGAAGGCCTTCGCCAGATCGAGGTAGGCTGTGTGGACTGCCTTTCCCTCATCAATGGCTTTGGTGACTGTTTCGAAAAAGTCAACCAAGTTTAAAAGGCATGATCTGCCTTTGACAAAGCCAAACTGGGTTGGATCCAAAGTCTGCAAATTCCCTATGTCTTTATTTATGAGGTCCATTATGATCCTCTCCATGGCTTTGCAGATAAGGCTTGTCAAGCTAATGGGCCGGTAATTTCCAGGGTCTGTGGAGGCACCGCATTTGTGAAGTGGGACCACAGTCGCAGTGCGCCACTCCCTGGGTACGTACCCAGAGGTGAGACTATGATTAAACAGCTGTCCTAGCTGTGGGTTTAATTCCTCGTTGAGTTCGTGGAGCACACAGCCTGGGACACCATCAGGTCCCATGGATGCTGTGTTTTTTGCTTTGGAGAGAGCAGTTCTTACTTGGGCGTTTGAGATGTTTGGGGGGCTGCAACCATTTGGTATAGATATCTCTCCTTTTGGGGGGGAGGGGAGAAGTTTGCACTGAACCTGTCAGCCAGTATGTTGGCAATGTCTGTAGGATCAGTAATCTTCACATCATTTTGAACTAGTTCTGAGCATATCTGGGAGTTTCCTCCCAGGTTTCTAACATAGCTAAAGAAGGCCTTATGATTGTCTTTTGAGTCTTTAGCTATTATTCTCTCAGAATTTGCTTTGGATGATTTTATGAGAGCTCTTAGTTTTTTACTTATAGTGATCAAAGGTGTCTTACCTTTTAAGGATTTTGCTCTATCTTGTAGTAGCTTCCTCCTTTTGTTGTAGAGTTTGTTTATGGCTGGGGTCCACCAGACTGGACGCCTGCCCTTGGTACAAAGAGTCTTTGTTTTGCTTGGGATTGCCTTATCCATGCAGTCCTGCAGGTGCTGGTAGAAGGCATTTGTAAGTGATTCAGCGGCTTGAGTACTGTTTTCCGCGCTCGGGGCCTTAAAGGAGACCACACTAGTCTTTAGAAGTGTGAAGTCGGCTTCGAGAAGTTTTACTGTGGTCTTTTTATTTCAGGTGGGGTGGGATGAGGACCTCCAGCAAGATTAGTTTGTTATCTGATCTCACCAGTGAGGGGTATACTTCGGTGTTGAACATTGTGCTCCCATGTTTGTGATGATGAGATCAAGTATGTTTTCTCCTCTTGTGGGGATGGTGACTAGTTGTTCCATGGCATTTGAGTTTATGAATTCCAGGAACTTTTGGGCTAGGGTGTTTGGGCTTGAGTAGTGTTCCCAGTCTATATTAGGGTAATTGAAGTCACCTAGTATGATGGTGTTTGGAGATACATTTATCCCCTCCAGTGTTTTCAGGAAAGCCATGTGAGGTTCCTGAGTTTGTGAGGGTGGCCTGTAACATGCTACAATTTGCAGAGCAGTCTTGCCTATGGTTAATTGCACCTGGATGGTCTCCGATGCATCGTGCGTTGCCACCAGTCTTGAGGTGTGGGTGTCCTTGATGAATATGGATACCCCCCCTCCTTTCTTGGTATTGTCTGGATTTTGGGGCCGGAAAGCATGATATGAGGTAAAACCTGTTAGTGCTGGGGTGCTATCAGGAGCCTTGAACCAGGTTTCTGTCACAGCACAGACATTGATGTTCTCCATACTGAGAAGGGCCTCAAGTGTGTGCATTTTGAGATTTAGACTTCTGGCATTGAGCAGCATTACCCTTAGTTTTTTTCCTTTTTTGTGTTCTAGGGTGGTAGGGTTAGAATTTGAGCCTTGCCTAAAAAAGGCACTATGGGGGTGGCAAGAGCCTTTGCCAATATCCGGAATCCCAGGGGTGACAGGTGCAAGCCGTCCCTTGCGAAGCAGCGTGGCTTGTCCAGCATGTCATCCCAGGCAGACAGACATTGGATCCCCTTTGAATGACACCAGAGGTTAAGCCAATTGTTAAAGCTGATCATCTTATCTCTGTATTGTGGCATCATTCTTGGTGAAGGTAGGATACTGCTCAAGGTCAGAGTCATACCTGCCTGGGCTACATAATCAGAGAGCTCCTCAATGTCTCTTTTCATGTAGTCCAAGGAGGTACGTCTCATGTCGTTTACACCAGCGTGGACAATGACTGAGTCGTATTTGTACCTGCTGTTGAGAGACCTGAGTGCTTGTGTTATGTGGCGGATTCTAGCGCCCGACAGGCAGCTTACTGTAACTCTCTCCTTACTCAGTTTGGTGAGCGGGACGTCAGTGTGTCTGACTATGGAGCCACCAATGACTAGTGTGTCTGGCATTGTGTTTGGCCTTAAGGGCTGTGACTGTTTGACACTCTGACTGTGAGGTCTATGTGTTGCAGGTGTTTGTGTTCTGAGGTGGTGGTTGTTTGGGTGTCTGCTTTGGTGGCCTCTGCTGTTTTGGTAGATTTTTGATCAGAGCCTCCGAGTATGTCTTTATGTGTTTATGTGTATGATTTGAGGTTGTGATGGTACTATGTGTGACTGGGTCTATAGTGTGTGTGGTAACCTTCTCCTCCTGTCTGGTCTTGCCAGTCCTAAGTTGAGAGAGCTCAGCCTCCAGTTTGGCCGTATAGTTGCATCTCTCGCATGTATTTGTGTTTTGTGGGAGGAGGAGAGGGTTGTCTGTGTACATGAGGCAATTGTAACATTGCCTCAATATTCCCAGGTTCACCAGCTGAGCAGGAGAGGCTACAAGCAACTGATCCCTCGACATGCTAGAAGGAATAGACAAAAAAACTTTAAAAGAGATTCCAGGGGATGTGGGTGTCCGAGAAATGGGGTTCGCCTTTTTGGGGTACTATCTATAACAAGAGTGCTGTATCTCAGTGATAAGTACTGTAGGAACAAGTGCTAGGTTTGACAGATACAGAATAGGCTACTCGGAGTCAGGTAGAGATGATCTTTTTAGTTATAGGATATGCTGGTCAGATCAGTAGTATAGTTCGAGGAAGGTAGTTTTAAGGGAAAATTTGAAGAGTGGACTTTAGGTAGCCCTAATAGTTTAAATCTGCTTGACCGGCGCTGCCCTAGTGTGCAACGGTAGCAGCTCCACGCTAAATCGCGCTAAACCGTGCAATCGCGCGTTTAGCGTGTTTTATATCAGGGGGCTGAAAGAAGCTAGGAACTGGCCCAAAACGACCAATAAACTACAAGTTGCTGGCTGAAACCTCACAAAACTGGACCAACAGGCAGCTTATTACTAACACTAATACTATTACCTGTGGATCCCCTGAATTAAGAACTATGATATTACTTTTTTACAGAACCCTTCTTACATTTATTTTTAGTTTCTTCATCCTTACTGATCGCATTCACACTTTGCCACCACTGCTGTTGTTCACAACGTTAAGGATCCTCAGTCACCAACAAAAGTTATTCTAGCGATTATCATTAAAATTAGGTTTCCATCCTTTCAATTGCACATTAGCAACATTAGAATCCTGATAAAGGGACAATTCCAGCATTACCTGGATTATTACAGTGCATCCATCATTACTACTTTAACCTCTGCCCATTGTTCAAGAATCCCTTTTAAATTTTTATTTCCAATTCTACCAGTATTTCATTCAAATTCATACAAATACAACTGTTCCATGTATTACAAATCTCCTTAAGACATCTTCTTTTTCTAAGACAATGTTTATTAATTTAACATATTTATAATATATACATTGTTTTTCAATGTTAGGAATACATTGAATCATCAAGGTAAAATTGTTCAATTAACACATTTGGTATTTCAATAGCAACATTTCAAGGCTATCCCAACAACTAAAAGTCTTAGTATGATTTATAGATCTTGTTCTGATCACTTCTTTTTCAGTTTTGCATAATATTGCTGTTAAATATAAAAATTATTTGAATGTAGGAACTCAATTCTATTTCCAGTTTTTGTAATAACTTTTCAAGATACTGCCAGGAGATTCCAGAACAGTTTTTGTTGTTTTACTTTTACAGATAAAAGAAGTGGAACATTCATTAGTATTATTGATCTAGTTAAAGAGCAATTATCAGACCATAACCCCCCCCAAAAAAATATACGTATCTCTTCCCAATGTACATTTCATTTTTCACAATTCATACGTGTCAAATCAACTTTACAACTTTACTACATCTCCAATAGACTGAATAAGTCATTTTACTAAACCCAGAGATTTTATAGGGATTAACAAACAATCATTCTATGTATATATTTCCACATAAAACTTTTCAGTATAGACCCGAGAAGTTTGACTTACTGATTTAAGTAACAAAGTTTTATTCTTATCATCTATTGAGTCACTTAATCCACTACTACTACAGTATTTGAAAAGCTCTAGAATTTTGCATCAAAATTATTATTTATAATTAATTTATATAACTTGGACAATCACCTTTTGTTGGTCAATTTACCCTTGATGATAGCATTCATATATTCAGTATGCATAATGGGGAAATACTGTTCTGTTCCTCTTCACTCATATTATCTATAAATCCTTTAATTTCTTACTGATGGATAATATTAACTAGTAAACAGATTAATCCAACTTATAATTTTTCATTAAATATTCTGGCAACTTAGCTTTTCCTTTTTCAAAACAACCAGACAATAATCTTAATCCATTTCTTTTTAATAAATTAATTTTATCATTGTTCTGAGTTTTCTTAAATCTAGAGGTATGTGCAAAAGGAAAGCACAACATTTTCCATTTTGATATTAATGGCATTTTAAAAACTTATTTCTTAATTATTTTTAAGAATTGATTTTATATATGTAGAATTTGAAGACTGAAATGAAATTCATTTGAAGGTAAATTTTATAAACCAGATGGAAAGATTGTTACATATTTGTAATGTATCATATTGTATAAACTTATAAGAACTTAGTAAAATATCCTGAATGGGTTTCCACTGACTATTATAAGTTGAGTCAATCTAGAGTATAATAGAGTTAACATTTGCTGCAATAGAATAAAATCCCATCTGGGAAGCTAATACCACCATACTTCCATAATCTTATATGATTTTTATAAGCAATTCTTGTTTTTTTTTTTAGGATACCATAAGAATGAAGTTTTTCCATTTTCTTTAAAAGTTTTTATCAGGCATTAAAGCTATTGAATGCAATATGTATATAATCTATAGTCATTTTAATAAGTGCTAACCTATCTTCAAAAGTAAAAAAAAATCATTCAATGTTTAATAAGAAGCAACACTTCTTCAATATTTTTTTCAAAATTATTATTAATAATCTTACTGATACTTTGATAGATTTTTATCCCTAAATATTTTAGTTCTTTTCCTTCCCAATTATATTTATATTTATCTTTAAACTAACTATCTAGTAACTGGTTTAACATTAAAGTTTCAGTTTTATCACTATTAAATTTCAGCAGTTATACATTTACTTTATTTATTTATTTTTATTTAACATTTGTTAACAAGGAAAGTCTGACTTGGAACAAAGCCAATTTTCAGAGGAGGCCCAGGAAGAAACGCTCCAGACATATGTCTGGGAGGAAATGAAAGCACCCGGAAAAAACCCACATGAATGCAATGAAGACATGCAGACTCCACACAGAAGGCACTCCAGCTGATAATTGAACCGGAGAACCTCTTGCTGTGTGGTGACAGCGCTACTGCAGTGATACATCTTGACACTTTTCAATTTTCCTCATCTATTTTTTTAGTTGAATAATTCAAATCTCCTATAGTTAGCAAAATATCTGTAAAAAGCTGCATTTTAGAATGATAATCCTTGTTAACTGAGAATTCATCAGTTTTTTCATTGCTTCTTATACTGTTAGTTAAGGGTTGGATAACTAATGAAAACAGAAGAAAGGACAAGGGACACCCTTCCTTTGTGCCTTTGTTTAAAGTGAATCCTTGAGAAATGTAAGAATCCAATTTTAACATATGCTTTGGAATCTCTGTACACGTTTTTTTTGAATATTCCAATGAATTGTTCTGGAAATGCAAACACTTCCAACATTTTAGAGAAGTAGTTCAATTCTACTGAATCAGAAGTTCTCTTGACATTCAAGCTAACTAGGGACAATTTCTTGTTAATTCCTTTTGCTAAATCTAAGATAGTTACTACCCTTTTTATATTGTCATATGTTAAAAGGAAATATTTTATAGTCTACATTTAATAATGAAATATATATATATATATATATATATATATATATATATATATATATATATATATATATACACACACATGCACACACACACACACACACACACACACACATATATATATATATATATATATATATATATATATATATATATATATATATATGTGTGTCTATGTATGAGGAAACTAGCTTTTTATCCTTTCCTTGTTTAAGTATAGGTGAGATTACAGAAGATTTCCAGGAGGCAGGAATTATTTTGTCACTCTGAATTATCCTGAAAACTTCATTCAGTAATTCTAAAATATTTAATGGAAGCAGACTATATAATTCCATACTTAAACCATCTAAACCCTTGAGTTTTACCATTTTCATTTTTAAAGCTTCTTTAACGTTTATTAGGTTAATAGGCTTTTTAATAGAGATATTTGTTGGTCATTAAATTTATTAGTAACATTTTTCTCTAGACACTTGTCAATTTATAATCATCAGGATTACTATTTTTATATTTACTAGATTCTTGTAGAATTTTTAAAAACATATTAAGCATTTCCTCTATGTTTGGAGTAAGCTTTTTAGTGTAAGGATGTTGGATATTATTGATTTGTGCCATTTTGCTTAACCTCTTACTTCTATTATCTAATCTACGCAGTTTTTTGAACTCATTGTATAACTGTGAAATTTTATTTTTTCTAACGCTATCTCCATGTCATGGATTAAAACTGTTTGATATTTTGTCAGTATTATCTAATTTATTTGTTGTTCAAACCTCACTTTGTGTATTTCATCTTGTACTAATAACAGTTTATCCCACTCTTTCATTTTTATTACTAGCTTAGCTTTTCATTCTATCTTTAATATGCGCTTTTAAAGAGTCCATAGTATGACTTTACTAACCTGATCATTATCATTCAAAGATAAATATTGATTTGTTCCTTAAGATAACTCTTGAATTCTTTTAATTACATCATATACTGGGATTCTATAAATAATCTGAAATTTCCTTATATCCTTTAAAATATTAATACTTACTGCATTATGAACAGATAAAGGAAAAGGAATAGTTTTAAAATAATTCACTTTATTAAGTAAATCTGTAGAGGCATAAATGCTGTCAATTCTAGTTTGCGTCTAATGCACATAAGAATAATGAGTGAAGAACAATGACTTACCTTCTATTTTAACTATGAAATCAAGTAAATTGTTATTACTAATCCATTTGTTTAGTGTTTTAGCTGATATCAGAATTTTAGATTTCTTCCATTTGTTTGTATCTTCTATACTAGATATGGAGTTAAAATCCCCTGCTAGAATTAAACTACTCTTCCAATGACTTTGTAAATTTAAATGAACTTTAGCCACTCTTGCACCTAGTCCAGGGATCCAGTAAAAATGAACTAGTGCATTAAGTTTGCCATTATATTTAATTAGTACAAATTTATACATTCCTTGGGATCATTAATAGATTCTATGACCTTAGGCATTACAGTAGATTTTCTCCAAAGTATAGCAGTTCCTCTCCTCTTTTCATTAAAAATAAGAAGATGATAAAATTTTGTAACCTAAGTTATTTAAATATTGTATATCTTTTATCTCTCAAGTGAGTCTCTTGCAAGAATATAACTTCCCCTGTATGTAATTTTAGACATCTCAGTAATGATTTCCTTTTGTTGCCATTATTTAATCCATCTGCATTAATAGATAATAGATTAAAACTATCCATATTGTGTATTTAAAAATATTTCTTTTCAAAGATAATATTACACATTTATCCAACGTATTAATTCAATTGTATATAAGATGCTAATGCATTGTTCCAACACTACCTTAACATTCCACATTTTTTAAATTCTTTATTTCCACAAGTTAAACTACTAAAACTCATAAATAAAAACAAAAACAAGTCTACAACTGTAACTTTTATATTACTAATAAAACACAGCCTACAATGGATATCAAAGTTCCTAGATCGCCTATCAAATATACAAATTAGTTTATTATCTGTCTACCTACCAGTACCTACAAATTCATCAAAAAACCATCCAAAAGAACTATGATTTATAAATAATTAATATAATATGATATATAAGTTAAAGATAATAAGAGACTATTAACTGTGTTATATATTTTACCATTAAAACTATTCCCCCATTACCACATAAAAGTTTAATCATCCTCTTCTGTTAATCAGAAACATTAAATAATCCAAAAATAGTGTATTATATGCCTATTTACGTAATAGTAGTATACATTGTCCATTAAATATCCCTAAATTATTCTCTCATTCAACATTATTATAACTAAATCTCTAAGTAAATAAGTAGAACAAAGTGGGACCTGGAGAGATAAAGATAGCTGTAAACTTACAGGTGACAGGTAATCTTACCATACTAAACTTTTATACAAAAGGAAAATCAATGCACATACATACATATATTCATCATGCTAAAAGATATGCACATATTTTATAGATTTAACAAACTCTATGAATTAATTTTAAAAGTACAATTTTTTATATCTCAGAACTGTGTAACACTATTAATATGACAAATATCAAACTATTAAAAAAATCCTTTAATTTATTAAACTAGTTCATAAAAATATGTGCATTACTGAAGTCAAAGAGAATGAAAATCTACTTTACTTTCTATCAATTTAGATGTACTGATTCAGCAATATAACACCCAAATTTCAGCTAATTTTGACTTATGAAATGATTTTTTTCAGGTAGTATTACTGAATCTAATAATATGCAATATGCAAAAAGCTTCAAAATTCATGTGACCAAGGTTAAAATTTCAGCTGACAGGATAGTTCCAAATATATTATATGATTTTTCTATTTATATTTTTCTATGTAAATTATATGAGATCATCTAGATTCATATTTCTACCATATGCAGGTATGCGTAATACATATCTTTCTTATAAGCAGTTTATTTAAATATATTTATTTTTTGTCTTAATTGCCCACTAATATTCTACCTTAATCTGTATAATTTATATTTCTAAAATCTGCCATCAGAGAATTATTTAATCATCAGCTATCTATTAGAGATTACAGAAAGTGCATGCCTATTATTCATAAGATGTTTATTCTTCCTATTAATTATAATATTACAAGTGATATTGATATATCAATATATATATAAAAGAACCCCTGGTTATTTAATTTGAATGCGTCTTAGCCATTGTGAACTGCTGTTCTCATCTAATATTCACATCCTAACATTACAATTTGAGTCCAACATACACAAACTGCAGCACAAATGGCAAATAACTCAATCCCCACAAAGCAGGAAAAAAAAGAACTATTCACACCCTAACATTAAAATTGGAGTACAGCATGTGAAAATGACTCATAGTACACAGTTGTTGCTTATTTCCTCTCTAAGTTACTCATTATTCTTAATTCTTTTAAATTGTTCTAATCAGTAACAAATATCTAACTTTACTGCTTTCTTTTAATATGTACAGTTACAGTTAATAACACTGCAGCATAAGCTATGAACATTCACCAAAATACAAGCAAATTATCTGTCAGCAACAGTTTACTACAAAACATGACTACAGCTTTTGTTTCACCAATTCTTCAACTTCTAAGAAAAGAAAAAAAAAACATGTTATTGTGAGTAGATTTCTCACATATATACCTGAAAAAAAGAAGAAAGAAAAATTAAGGCCATTTCTGCTTTTGCAGACATCAGTGATGAACTTTGACTTAGGTTTTCTTCAGAACAGCTCAAGGTGGGAATTCTAAGAGATCTTCTTCCTCACACTTGTAAAAGATGTGATAAAAGCAACACACAATATTAGAACAGACTAGGATCTATCATACAGTATTGCAAATAATATACTAAGATATCAGCACAGACAGAAAAAACTTAGAAGATATGCAGATAAATGTAAAGGAAAAGTAAAAAAATAAGCAATTCATTGATGACGCAAAAGGTTTTATACAGAATTTGGAAACAAAGCAAATGGAAAATAAATACAGCCAAAAAAAGAAGAAATGTTTCCTTAACAGATTAGGTCATGGTTACAATTCGGCGTCCAGAAAACAAAATCACTTAAAGACTTCTCATCTACCTTTTGGATGACTTAAAACTGTATAGTTCATCAGATGAGAATTTGAAAACAAAACTGCAAGTGGTTAAAGCTTTCTCAGATGATATAAGAATGTCATTTGGTCTTGATAAACATTTAAAAGCATAATTCAAAGCAGGAAAGTTGCAGTACCAAGAAAATAGAAATCTGGGACACAAATGTGATATAAAAAAACTTTCAGGATGAGGGAGTGTATAAATATTTGAGAACTGATGAAGGATCAGCAGTAAACTATGAACGAATGTGAACAAAACTCAGTAAGGAATACATCAGAAGAATAAAACTAATTGAAAATAGCCTTGTCATCTAGGAATAAAGTCCAATATATAAACCAATTTGCTCTTTCTGTTCTAAATTACAGTTTGAGTGTGATTGACTGTCCACAAAAGGTACTGGATCAGTTGGACAGGAAAATAAGACAAAGGCCTTATGCTTATGAAATGATATATAATGATCAGTATATACCAAGATTATATATTCCTCACTCTGAAGGAGGTATGGACCTTCTCAAACCTGATTACATGCATTGATCTGTAGGCATGGGACTGCATACATATCTGTTGAACTCTTTAGATCCAAACATAGTGAAAGCTTTAAAACATGAGGAGAGGAAGTCTAAGATGACCTCTCTGCTTATTTTAGAAGAAGCATTCTGGTGTCAAGTGGGAATGGAAATCAAACCAGAAGATGAGAAAAATCAACTGAATATGTCAAAAAACAAAATAAAGGATACAAGGAAAAGGATCAAATGAGAAGTAAAGAAATGGGGAAAAGCCATATATATAGTGGCAAGAAACAAGATCTCCTAGAACAACCTCATGCTGATCAGGATTTGATGCAGGAATGGATAAGAAGAGGTGAGTTTAGACCAGAAGAGGAAAGGTTAATAATGGCAGCCCAAAACAGTGGACAACATGTACATTGGTTTACAAAGTCCATTGAATATGTGGGAGAAACAGACAAATGTAAGTTCTGTAAAAAAAAAAAGAGTGGAAACAGTTGCACATCTTATTGGGTGTGATACACTCATGACAGTGGCCTATACACTGAAAGGCACAATAATGTGTCAGGACTATTGCAATGGGATTGTGTAAACTCTACAATATAGAAGTAGCTGAGAAATATTGGAAGCATGAACCACAAAGCATTATAGAGAATGACAAAGTGTACATCAGAGGATCATCCATTACCAACAGTTCAAAAATAGAGGCAGGAAAACCAGATATAGTAGTCCATGAAAAAAAAAAGAAGAAAGTAGCATTGATCATTGAAACTGCTATACCCATTGATTACAGTGTCTTACATATTGAAAGATACAAAGTCAAAAATATCAGGATTTGCAGGCAGAAATGAGAGCAATGTGTAAGAAAGATACCCGTGCAGTTTCAATAGTAGTAGGAGCAATGGGTCTAATAAAAAAACAATCTACAAACAAATTGTACTTACATATGCTACCCGTCCATGTAACTCCATATGAATTGCAGACTGAGTCATTTCTGGGTGCATTGAGAATACTGCAAGGAGCACTTTTGGCTAACATCAAAGACTTAAACAATACTAATTTCAGGAACTTTAATTATATCCTGATTTAGGATTGAGTTCCATTCCCTTCATGGTATTAGAAACCCAAAAGACTTGCAGAAATTAAACTGAGTGAAGATGCCCCTGTGAATATTATCAACTCTTTTTTCTTCCACTAAACCCATATGGCATTGCTTGCCTCTAGGAAGCTTGTTTTCTCATTTATTCTCAGAATTCTTTTTTTTTTCTGTTTCCTTTCTATGCCCTTTTTGGTGCACTCTTAGTTCAAATTCATGTCCCACTCATATCAACATTTACCTCATTTAATGGATGGTGACTGGTTATTTAGGCGATAAGTTAATTAATTAAATAAATGCAATGAAATATCTGCATTTCAAAGAAAAGTCTGTAGTCCTCATCTCACTGGTGTTTATTAACAGTAGCAAAAATGTGATTCTCACAGTCATGGACCCCTTTAGACTAATCATTCATTTATCGTGATCAACAGTTCATTGCTATTTACTGTAGATACTAAAGTTCTGAGCAACCTATCGTCAGTGTGCAATTGCATTATTTTTTTAACCTCAATTTTCCCTAAATTCCATGTTCTCATCTACCTCTCCCTGACCTGCTCAGACACTCAAAGTATTTCTTGAATAATACTTTACCTGATACTGGTGTGACAATAACTGCTTATTTATTTTTCTGTTAAGCACAGTTTTTTTCTTTAAATATGTTGCTTCTTCTTTTGCCATCAGCCATGTCTTGGAGTTCTTCCTTGATCTCAGTAGCCAAGAGATCCTAAATGTGATCAGCTTTAACTCAGGACCAACGCCCACCACTAAGGAAGAACATGCTGGAATCCTAAGACAGTAGAGGATCTTGGGATGGCACCCCATGACAGCATTGAGATACTTTTTTATTGGTACCCTATCAACCCCCTCCCACCCCAAGCAGGACATGCATTGATGTCAGTATGGATAAATACATGCACACATGCACTCCCACTGCTTATTAGTCACCCTTAATTATGCATTGTTGTTCTGTCTGGACTAAAACTTCATTTTTTTACTGGGGTCAAACATTGCATTACTAAATAAATTAAAGGTTTTCTCAGCAAACGAACAACTGAATTATGATTCATTTCATAACACTTTTAAACCTATTTAGCTTGTTCTGATTCATCTCCTCCATACCCAGTAACACCCCACTGCTCCTGTACACCCATACCTGCCACTCACGCTTCCTTCATCTTGACCGTGCACATCACTCACACTTCCTTAGCATTTACTCTTTTCCTCTGTTCATAGGTTCATAGATTCATAAGTTCATAGGTTGGTACTAGGCTATCGGCCCTAGGGCCTATACAAGCCTAGCCATAACAATTCCCTGGCTATTTCTTCCCATACTATTTACTTCCCTGGACCCCTGTCTAGCAGGGCAACTGACGTGATCCCCGGGATTCACATGGATACAGCAGTTTTTAACTATTCAGTATACTTTACTCAGCTTGAAAATTTCCTTTCACTGTACTGAACCTAATTTTACTTCAATTTTTAATTTCTCCCAAATCTCGTTTAGCCACATTGAAATGACAGCTGGGGTTATTTTGTATTTTTAATATATTTTTACAAGATATGGTGACCATCCTAGAGTCCTGTTTTTACTCATGAGAACACAAATCTGAGACAATGACAAAAAGATGAAAACTTTGCCAGTTTTCTTCAAGGTATTGGGAGCAAATAACTAGAAAGGGAAAGGTAATAGAATGGGAAGAGGCCAAGAATATACTTGGACTGTAGGTTAGAGATTGCCTTCCTTATCAAGGACTGATATCAGAGTATAGGAAAACTGAAAGAAATAGGGGGGGTCATGAATGAAAGACCAGCACTGATAGAGTTTTTAATAGAATCTAGAACAGAAGCTGCCATTAAGAAAGGAATAATTAGTAAAGCATGTAAAATATTGCATGATGACTATAAGAATCAGTCAGAGGGGCTTAAAAAATTGGGAAGAGAGATCAGATAAGCAATTCACAAAAAGACAATATAGGGATATATGTATATCTCCCAAATATGCAGCAAAGTCTAGAAGATTTAGGATCTTTGCCTGGAAGTGTTTACATAGGTATTTTATACCCCAAATAGACCCCAAAACATTTTTTCCTTAAGTGGATAGCAAATGTTAGAGGTATGACAGGCAAGAAAGAGGTGGCTGGGAACATATTTTTTGTGAATGTAATGAGCTGGCAGGCTTTAGGAATTACCTGCAGACTACTCTGTCAGAGATGCTGGTTGAGCAGATTGGATTGACTGGGGAGATAATTTGTCTGAGTTATGATACAGAATCAGAATTGCCTAGACATAGTAAAGCCTTGCTGAGTCTAATTATGGTGGCTGCCAAAAAAGCAATTACTAGAAAATGGAAATCAAAGTCTAGACCAACTTTACTAGAAGTAGTGACTATTGTAACATAGATAAAACAACTGGAATTGGGATCTTTAGAAAAGGAAAGGAGCAAACTACATAGGAAAAAAATGGGAATTGTGGGAATAATATATGTAGAGCAGGAGTAAGGTTTAAGAGGCAGGATTTAAATGAGCCATGTAATGCTTAACTGACAATGACTGGATGGATTATAAGTGATGTATAATGTCTGCAACTGCAGTTGTTTCAGTGGTGTCTGTGATGCATACTGTTTGCAACTAAGGTGGTGTCAATTTGTTTGGTTTTCATTTCTGTAAATGTAAGATTGCCTATGTCATATGTGAAAATTTAATAAAGATGTTTGTTGGAAAAAAAACCCTGAAAACTGAAAACAAAAAGTAAGTAAACATTTTTTTTTTGGTAGATCTACTCAGTATAGCAGGAGTTGTATGCTTAGTTGTTACAGGTGCTACATTGTATTTTGATATGCAAAGAAGTTAAAGAAGATGTTGCATATAGATAATGGAGGAGTATGCTATGAAGGTTAGGCTTGTACTGGCAGAAGCAAGAAAGGAGTCTAAGTACAAGTTACAAAATAAACCATGCTTTGAGAGGGCACTAATATAAAAGTCATACTGTTACATTCTAACATATAAAAGATTATTTAGAAAGATTATTAAAAAGATTATAAGAGTATTAGAGAGAAGTGGTGGAGGTATAGGTAAGCAAGGAATGTATGCACTGGTGTGATTTTAATAAGCATACTAGTATGGAACAATATTTTATATATACAACTTACTAAATGGAAGAGCAAGTTGTCTTAACAGGCCTTTGATTTATTGATAACAGCAAAGATTTTCAGTACAGGAATGGAGAAACATTCACAGTTTTGATGCATTCAGTGTGGATTTGCAGTGTTTATTTATACATGTTTTAGCCTTTAATACCTTTCAAAATTAAGCTTTCAGTTATGACCTGTATGTCGCATGCCACATCACAACACTCTCTGTCTCATCTTCCTTTCCACCATATTGTAGTATTTCATAAAAAGCACGTCAGAATTAAATATCTGCAAGTGCTTTTTCAAAACTGTTTCTCACTTGTTGATGTAATGCACATTTTTCTCCACTAATACCTTTTAAGTGCCATGATTAACAAATATTACCATGACTTTTTCCTCTCAACTTCACCCTTCTCCTAAATTTACTGCTTTTCCATGAATTATAAATCTGTTTAATGGTGTATCCATTATTAAATAATTGAAATTGCTTTGGGATTCATGAAAGCATAGAGTGACATAAAAACCTTAGCTCAGAAAGTTTCTGCATTAAACTTCAATATTTGAGGGTATATATAGTTTTGTGTGTTAGTATTAAGTTAATAGGTTTTAGAGGGGTATTGGGATGTGTTTTTTTTTTTTTTTTTTTTAAGGGCTTTCAGTAAAACAAAACATTTTATACGATGTGACATAGGCTCAAATGCATATGACAAGAAACAACTGTATAAAAGTTCAACCTGCCAAATAGTGTATGCATGTAACACAAAAGCTGGAAATAACATTTAATAAAACAGGTGTTATATATAATAGGAGGGAATAATAACTTTTAAAATTATGCTTTCTTTAATGTCTTTAAATGTAAATGGCCTCACAGATAAATACAAACAAAAAAGAGTAGTGAACTATATTAAAAAATGTAGAGTACAAATAGTTATGTTACAGGAGACACACAGAACTAAACATGTGAATTTGATAAAGAAAGGTTTCAGGATGGTTATACAGCAAAATACCTGGGACAAAGGAAAAAAGGAGTACTTATATTAATTGCAAGAGGAGCTCCAATAGTACTAAAAAATATAATAATGTCAGATTTGTAGTGCTAAGGGGCTACAGGCAAGGGAGGAGAAGGATTACATTGGCATGTATTTATATTCCATCTAAAACTACTATAATGGAGTTTAAGAAAATTCTGGGAGAAATAATCAGTTTTCAGCAGTGAATATTACTTATAGGTGAAGAACAGAATTTGATTTGCAGTAGTGAAAATATAACAAAGGAGGGTAGATTTGTGAAGAAATTTATGAAAATATTTGGCATGGAAGATGTGAATTCCATAAGAGGAGTTCAGAGTGAATTTACACATTATTTCCCAAGATATGAAAACTGGGCTAGGCTAGACAGAATGTGCATTTCACAGGAACATGTGTATTTAATTGAAGATCTTGATACTCACCCAATAACTATTTCTGATCACGTGCCAATAATAGCTAAAATAAAAGCACAGGTAATGAAATAAGAATGAGACATTGGCGTTTTCCCACCTATCTGTCAAAAAGAGAGGAATTTAAGGAATGGGTAGTGGAAGTTATTCAGGAGCTGTTAGAGAGGATAGAAATTTCTTCTGAAAATATAGCTAGGGAATGGATAAAATTAAGGTTGAGTTTAAAAATAGGGTGGAAATAAAAGAAAGGGAGCTATGGTTAAGAAGTAACAAGAATTATTTGAGGGACTGACAAATGTTGAAGTATTGCACAATAGGGAGAATCTCACAGAACAAGAAGAGGATCAACTGCAGAAGGCTAAGCAGAGAATAAGGGATTACCTTGATAATATGCATGAAGTTAGAAAGATTGCTGTTAAGCAACTGTTTTTGATAATAACAGTAGAGCACAAACATTTTTATTACACTAACTTGGCCAACAGAAAATAGAAAGGGTTGTTGCCAAACTTAGAGAGCCTATAACAAGGAAGGTAACAAGAGATCCTGTAAAGGTATTAGAAATATTTCAGAAATTCTGTGAGAGTCTCTATAAAGCAGAGCAATATGAAAATCAAGAAAATATACAAATGGAAATGTTTATGTAAGAGTTAAATATGTTGTTAGAGGTAGATGAGGCTCAGTTACTAATCAGTTACTAATGGTTAGGATAGGAGTAGATGAGATAGAAATTGTGATGTATAACCAATCTACAGGAAAGTTCCCAGGGATAGATGGTATTCCTGTGGAAGTTTGGAAGCTAAGAGGGAAACTGATAAAGATCTGGAAGGTTTTGTTTAGCAGCATCTTAAGAGGAGGAGAAGTACCACAGTCCTGGAAGAAAGCAGTGGTAGCTGTAATATCTAAAGAGGGTAAAGATCCATCAGATCCAGCTTCATACAGGTCCAATTCAATACTAAACCATGATTATAAAGTGTTCATGTCTATAATGGCTAAAAGAATGGCAGAAGTAATGCCAAAACTGATAGATATGGATTCATGTGGTATTATGGAGGGGAGGAAAACATTTGACAACATTAACAGAACACTGATGATTCAGAAGGAAGTAGAATGTAAGAAAATACCATTGCTGTTGGTGGGTCTTGATGCAGAGAAAGCATTTGACAGAGTAAGCTGGGACTTTATGAGTGCAATGGAAACATTTGCATTTCCTGGAAAAAATGATAATGTTGATTAGAAGGATATATGAGGAATAGGAGGTGAAAATTAAAGTGGGTGGGGTCCTCTCTGATAATTTTTGATTGAGCAAAGGATCCAGGCAGGGGTGTCTTCTTTCCCCTTTATTATTTGCATTATATTTAGAACCATTGGCAAAGAAAATAAGGGACTCAACATTCTGGGATATAATTGGTATAGTAGTTAAGAAAAGCTGGCTTTATTTGCAGATGATATTATTTTATACCTGACAAAACCAGAAAAAGACATTACAGTGCTGTGGAACATTTTGAGACAGTTTTAGATCTTTTTTGGGACACAAAATTAATGAAGTTAAAACAAAGGCAGTAGTGGTAAATTACGTACCCACAGATGAACTGGTTCAGGAATATCCATATTTATGGGGATATGATAAAAAAAAGTATTTATGAATATGGATTAAAAATGATTCTAGTGTGGCAGCTAAGGATATGTGGGAAGAGACTAAACAAAAACTGAGAAAATGGAAGCTTTGTTATTTGGATATGGATAGTAAGATACAAACAGTTTAAATGTTTTAGTCCCTTTAGTCTTATACACAGGTCAGGCATATTTTTATCAACCAGAGGAGAAGTTGTGGATAGCAATTAATAAAGAGCTGAAGGACTTTATCTAGGAGGGAAAGATGGCAAGAGTCAAGTGGGATAAGCTGATTCTTCCAGTAGAAAAGGGCGGATTGGGATTACCCAATTTGAAGGGGTATTTCAGAGCTACACAGTTAAGACTCCTATACATAGCACAAGCAGAAAACTATAATTCAAAATGTAAAGGGATGATAAAGAAATGTGGGGAAGATCAAAAACAAGGAGAAATTGGGATTTTGTATGTAGGCCTATAAGGAGAATAATAATAATTAGAGACTGCTCTACTGTTTAGGTTTTCCCCTTGCAGGGGACTCAGCGTAGAGATTTGTCTCACGTGCAAAGAAGCATGCCTATGCAGGAGTCCAGGGGAGTGCCTAGTGCTTATTAACCATGTGCTTTCCCTGGAAATGTCCATGGCTCCTTATTTGCTCAGCCCAGTAATTCAGACAACCCTGTTTTTTTATAAGTGTTAGCATGCAAGTTTCAATTAAAAGCACTGAATTCTGCACTGGAAATTGATCAGAAATATGATGATGCCCCTATAAACTTAGAAAGTTCATAGAATAACAGGTTTTGCTTTAACTTGCATTTCTCAAAGGACATACAGTCTGACATGCAAATTTCTGCCATTATTTAGTGATTTCACTTCTCAATCAATCATTTAACAGAAAAACAAATATTTTATGAGAAACAGACCCAAAAATATGAAGCTATATATATGATTGGGTCACTGATCATAACCTGTTTATTATGTATTCGAGACATGGGTGCCAAAGAATTCATCACAAGAGCGAACCTCGAGAGGTGAATCTTGGCAGCCATGTCAAGAGCACATAATGTTAGGATATGATTGATGATAGGATTGTAATTCTTTTTAGTGCATGGAGATTTATCTTTTACAGGGAGAAAATTGCTGTTGTGCTGGCTTTCAAAGCCATAAAGCACTTAGGGGAGGCTGTCAAAAAGGTATTGCTATGTACTCCATTACATTTACACTCACCTCCATGCCTCTCAAGAGTCCAAATTTTCATAGAACATTCAGATTATTGCTACATATTTGTGGTCAGTTCCTCATAACATCTGTGGTTTTCAGACAAACCACTGAGAAATGAAGTCACTAAATAATGACATACATTTGGGTTTCAGGGTTCATATACTTCAGAAAATGCTTGCTAACACATTTTGTGATTCTAGCCACTTTTTAAATTTATTACAGGAAGTTACGGGTATGTTACCAGTATGGACAGCAAGCAGAAATAACATTTTTGGTTCTGCTACTGTCGTTTGCTGGCCAGTACAGGCAGATTTTATTGCCTAGAGCTATACCCAAAATAAGCAGGGGGTACTCCTCTACAAAGGGGGAAGCAGCACCCACAACCCCTGCTACTTATATCTTATATATACTAATTCAGAGATTGTAATGCTCCCCAAAAATTACCATTTCACACTTCAACATAATAAATTTGACTTAATGAAGGGCAATCATATATCTAGCTATCTATATATATTTATGTGTATACATATATATATATATATATATATATATATATATATATATATATATATATATAAAACTATATGACCCTACATAGCTCTCCCCTCCCCCCACACTTACATCATTCTCAGTTGATCCTACTCACACTCTTGACTCTCCCTCACTTGTACAGTAACAAAGAATTTGTCCTGAAAAAAAAAAAAATTCCAATTTATTTTTTCTTTTAATTATAGTCTTCACATGTAGTTGTTTATGCCTTTCTATTGTTTGCTATTATTGTTTGTAGTTCTTGTTTGCTTACTGTAATTAAATATTGTACCTTCTGGAGCTTTTCTCCTGGGGTCTCCACTGAAAATGGGACAGTTTCCCATTTAGACTAACCCGGTTAACAAATGTCAATAAATAAATAAATAAAATAAATATGTGTTTACTTGAAGTATCTGACTCAGCTAAATATTGACTTGAAAAATGTTGACCCCATAATGTCAAAAACATGAATGTTGATAAGCTAGTATGCTTGCTCTGAGAAACAACCATGGTGCATGTGATATTAAAAAAACAAACAAACAAAAGAACATCATACCCATAAATTTACACTGGGAACTAACCTGCTTTTTCATTTTATGAGAAGTGGGGTCCTGCATGACGGCAGACATTGGCAAGGTGTAGATGGTCTTTTCACTCAGTTGCCTTCTATTTTCTATGATCCCATGATTCTATGATCCTCATACCAACATATTGCAATGTACCATATTCCTTTATAAGCTGTCCTTTAATGTCTTTTAGCAACAACAACAACATCAGCAAACTTCAAATGGTAATGTCTTGGGGCCCCATGCTATGCTTAAATTATAATGCAAATATAGCAGGTTTCACTTAGCGATAGGACATAATAAGAGGAAAACATCACACATACATAAGGACACAAGGAAATTAATTTGCATAGCATGTTATTATATAGTAAAAGTATAAGTATCTAGTTATGGTAGGGGGCATTTGCTTAGAGAGGTAGCAGTCTGCTGAATGCTGTTCTACTCAGCTGACTGCCACCATTTAGCTAGCTTCACCTATGTCCTCATTCAAGCTCATATACTCAGACTAGTTTGCAGCTGCCTTGGGGCCACCTACATGACACTGACTTGAGCTTATGAAATTGTACCCATAGATCTGAGTCCTTTCTGGTCAGGATATACAGAACAAAATAGATGCTACTAATGCACCAACTTTCTCAGTACTAAAATCATGACATGCCAGTACTGTGTATTCTAAGACAAAACATAACGTTAATCTGCATAAAATAAAACAATGTTTGTTAACTTGCCCAGTTTTGTTCATCTACTTCCATTACAGTTATACAGCACAGGCTACTACTATGCACATTTTAATTTGAATACTTACTCAGTGCATATATAAATTACACAGCAGTGTGGAATTCAGTCCCACCATCACTACCAGTAAAACGTATGCCAGAAAATACACCAGCTTTTATGGATAACCAGGAATATTCTAACCATTTATACACATTTATTCATGAACACAGTAAGCAGATTATATCCATCTTGCTCATTTTAAAAGAAAGTATAAATAATATAATTTACAGAAACTAAAACATCTTGATCTTGGATTACTTCGTCTGATTTTTGAGAAATATTTTTGAAAGCAATGTCAGTGGCTAAAATGCAGTGCATTCATCTTTGATTCTAGAAGATTGGAAGAGTCTGGGTTTTATTCCCACACCAGCTACTTGGATTTGTTTTCCAATACTGACACTGCAGTGCATCATAAAGGGATGCTGCATTCCTGAGCTGCTGTCCTTCAGATGTCATATTAAACCAAGGACCTATTGGACTGTGTTGCTGGTAGATAAGCTTGGATGCATAAGTAAGATACCACAGCATTCATAAAAAAATGGAATATTAATATTTTTGGAGCTCAAATATTTGTCAGTGGCCATCTGATCATTGCTTAGTGCAATTAACCTGAAACACCTTATCACAATATACTGTCATGGTGACTAGACTTAGATAAGATGATTTTCTTCCTGTTAACCTGTGTTGATGCAATCTCAGACTTGAAAGCAAATGCTTACCTGACTGAAGAAAATCATCTATTTAAAAAGATCAAATCAGAAGAAAATGAATCCCTAATATAGTGTTCTATGCAGGTTGACAAGCACTCCTGCACCCCCCACCTCCCTGCTAATTATATATACCAACTCAGAGATTGCACAACAGAGGGGAAGGGGAAAATTTCTGTTTTCACTGTACCTCTGTCTTGCACACACAGAAGCTGGCATTAAGAGACTTCATTCTCTTAAGCAGGCAAAACAAGGAAAAAACAAGGCTGGTTCTTTCAAATCATCAATAATATGAAGTTTAGCAATGTGTGTGTGTGTGTGTGTGTGTGTGTGTGTGTGTGTGTGTATATATATATATATATATATGTGTGTGTGTGTGTGTGTGTGTGTGTGTGTGTGTGTGTGTGTGTGTGTGTGTGTGTGTGTAGATATAGTTGGGGTGTGGGTGCTTGCTCCCATAGTTGGGAGTGTGTATAGGTATGTGTGGGTGTGTGTGTGTGTGTGTGTGTGAGCAGAAAAATGCTTTTTTTTGTATTTTGTGACCTTGGAAGTGTTGCAGTTTTGACTAGAAATTTCCCAAGGTTTTAGATGTTTTATATTCAAATACTAATAATATGGTAATTTAAAGAAGATGGATTACTGATAGTGGGCCCATTAAATTCTATTGACATCTTAAAATTCCACATGCATGTATGTATATATATATATATATATATATATGTGTGTGTGTGTGTGTGTGTGTGTGAGCGTGTGTGTGTGTGAGCGTGTGTGTGTGTGTGTGTCTATATATAAGTATTTGCAATATACAAAGAAAATAGGTCATTAGCCTAGTGGGAATAACCTGTTCAACGAATAGAAAGTAAGTAAATTAACTAACTAACTAAAGGTAAAATTCAAATGCTACTGTGATGCATTTTTCATTTTAGAATAATTGTGCATTGAGGTCCAAAGCTAATAGTCTTTAGTGACTAATTGTACTAGGTTATATGCCAACTATTAAGTACACCCACTACACTTTCAGTACAGGAACAGTTAACAGAAAAAATGGACTGTACTGAAAAGCCTAAAGAAAAACATAAAAGTACTTAAGCTAAGCCATGTGTTTTATTTTCTTATTCTTGTTTGATTTCATATGTTCATAGGTGTGTACTTGGCTAACGGTGACAAGGGCTTTTTTAAGCCTAGCCATGCATCCCAAATCTCTGACAAGTTCTGGTACCCTTGATAATAGTAAGCAAGGGCTTGAGAGAAGAAACATTTACAAGCAGGGGTCTAGGAGATGAAATATTTATAGGCTGCCTGTGTCCATTAGAGACATAGGTGCTTAACCAGGGATAAATTTTCTTTTTCCCATCCAATTGTCCAAATTACAAATTACTTCAGTTAGGGAGGAACTCTGTTTTACATGGTTGAGGAGCATACCACTCAACCTGGAAACATCAAAAATCTCGACAAAGGCCCATGAGAAGTAAGTATAACTGGCAAAAAATCATGATGCTGATTAACATAAAATATGAATACATGTCCATGTAACCCTGCCCACTCCAGTGGAATTGTGGGATACCAACATGAAGATTGTAGTCAATAAATAATAATAAATAATTACAGACATTTGGATTTCAGACTTCATATCCCTTAGAAAAATGCATAATAATGCAAAACCTGTTATTCTAGTAACTGAGTTTACAGGTGCAATATTTAAAATCTGTCCCTGTTTTTAGGCCTTTGTGTCACCATTATTTTTGGCTTTGTCCAGATTTCTTGCTCTGAGAGAGCTAATTTATGTTTATGTACAACATTAAAATAAGATATAAAACCTTAAACTATGAAAGAAAACACACTCTACAGTGAGTGCAAGCTATTAAACAGTGAAGTAGAGAAAGAAAATGAACAGCTGTTAAACTGTGCTAACAAATGGACCATACTACTAGGTCAACATAAAGCACTCATCAGAAACTAATTTACAAAAAGAAATATCACATCAGAAATTTCTAAAATACACAAACTGTACAATCAAGCTCACTTCGAGTCTACTGACAAACCCATATGATCGTAGAATAGTCAAGGTAAACTTGGAAAAATTACCACCCTCAAAAAATATGTAAAGTATACCTCTTCATCTTCAAATAATGTGATGTGTTCAATTATTAATCACGGTTAAATGCAAAGATAAATACTCAGTCATTACCTTCAGCCTTATCTTGTATGTAGTGTACCTGGACCTTCTGACCCCCCACCATTTCTGGTTACACTTCCACAGTTTCCAAAAAATTACTTAGTGGTCAGTATGTGTCATTAAAATTTTGCGGTTTAGTCAACACTCTCCTAATATCCACTATAATCTTAGCTAATTCTTTTTTAACACCTAAAACTAAAAATAAATTGTCTGCAGACTCTCCGCTTTAGATTATTAGATCAGTTGAGAAACAGCTGACACTATCCCTCCACAACGTTGGCTATGTACATTTCCCAGTGCACTATGGGAAAGATATTTCATAGAGGGCCATTTTAAGTGAGCTTCAAGTGATAAAGAAGATGGACAAAGAGTCCAACTAACAGAATATGCACACCTTCCTTGAACCCCTCTACCCATGAAATAATAAAGCGTTTGAAATATTTTATTGCAAATGTGTTGCTGACTTTAGGGATTAATTTCATTTGGGTTGAGTAGGCATGATCTGCCCTTTATGAAACCAAATTGGGTTGGATCCAGTGTCTGGAGGTTTCCTATGCCATTATTGATTATTTCCATGATAATTCTTTCCATAGCTTTTCATATGAGACTAGTGAGACTTATGGGTTTGCAGTTTCCAGGGTCTGTAGATGACCTAACTTTGTGCAGAGGAGTGACTGTTGTTGTTCTCTATTTGTTAGGCACAAAGCCTGTTTGGTGGCTACAGTTAAATATCAGTTCCAGTGGGCCTGTTAGGTCATGTTTCATGTTGTTTAGAAAGCAACCTGGCATATTGTCTGGGCCCACTGATGCAGTGTTCTTGGTATTGCCTTTGAGGTTGCAAACATTGCTAAATAATGCCTTGTGGTTGTCCTTGGCCTGGGAGGCCAAATGTATCACAAATTTGGCTTTGGTAGACTTTATTTGCCTCCTGCATTGTTTGTTTAATTTGATGCAAGTGCTTTTACCCTGCTGGGTGCTACACCTCCTAATTTTTTGCCATGATTTTCTTCCCTATGGATGCTGTGATTCCACCACAGTGGCTTGCTTTTTGAGTTAGTTCTATATTTTTAACTGGAGGATACAGCTGCTTCCATGTAGCTATTTAACATGCTTGTGTAGGGTTTCTGTGAACAGTTCTGTGTAGGCAGCAGTTTTATCCATTAGGCCACTGGGGCTGAATGGCATTGCCATTGGCATTAAATAAACAAGTGTACTCATTTTTTTATACTTAAACGTAGCTGTGTATTTCAGTGTGTTAGAAGAAAAAATATTGGCAAATAGACATGGTATTAAAGCTTTCCACATCTTTTTTCACTAGATAAATAAACTTACTTTACAACTACACAGATCGTATTTATCCCATTTTTCTCCTTCTTCCATTTTCTAGTACTTAGACATTTCTTTGGATAATAAAATATAGGTTGTACAGAAAATAAACATTTCCATAAACTCTTTGGTGATCTGTGTCTGAGTATTTGTATGTGTTTGTGTTTGTGTGTGCATGCCTATATCTGTCTCTGCATCTGCATGCTGTTGTAAGTATAATGTACTTAACAAATTACTATAAAGTTTGCAGTTATTTTCACACCATTCATGTTTATCCTAAAATTACATAGTAGAAATCATAATCTCCAGTAAATAGGTGCTCACCGTCATACCATACCTATCTTCTGTGTACCTGCACCCCAACTATCCATGGTTATATCATTCTAGAAATGCATCACCCCACTCCAGTTTCATTTGTCTTATTAACTTGTATTTGTTTTCTAGTCCTGACTCCATAGATTAAGGAGTAAACTGTGGCAGAAGAACCAGAAGTGAATTTTAGGGTAATTTACTACTGTCAGGTAAGAAATGTACTGTTATTTTGACTCTACCACATTACTTGGTGTGTTTGTCTTTGTTTCTTCATAGTGATGTATAATGCTGAAGTACACACTCCATATTTTTCTAAAATGTAAGTAGCTCTTAGATTTCTCATACAGAAATAAAACAAATTGTATGGATGTTGCTTTCAGAAATTGCTTATAAATGAAAAGTGAGGATCTCCTGCAGAACAGTGGCAGATTTGTTTGGGTTATCTTCATTAATTTGCCTTAGAAGATGCCTTAGCTGATGAGAAGGCTGTGTTAGAACACCAGGAAGGCTATCTTAGCCAGACTGCCGGAGAGCTAAATGTTCAGGTAAAGTGAAGCAAATTACAAATGACAGATTAATTCACAGCACATGGAGGCAACAAAAATAGATGAAGAAACATCAAGAAACCGTATTGCAGTTTACTGTTTTAAATGCAGTACCAAACTCACTTCAAACTGCAAATTGGAGAATTTATATACTCTGATAAAAGACATAAAGAGGCTCATTAGAGTCACAACTTAAATTATCAAGATGCTCTTGATCTTAAAAGGCAATTAGAATAAGTAATAATATTGATAAGGCAGTTAGAACAGGTAGCAATATTGATAAAGCATGACAAAAGTGTTTCATTTATAATGGATGACTTGAAAAGATATAGCGTGAAGAAGGCAACTTAGGTGTGGGATACAGATTAATTACAATGCACACATTACTATTTGGTATAAAATCAGGAAAATCAAGCAAAAAAATATAGTAATTATAGCAGAAAATAGAGGTAATATGAGTGTCATAAGAAAAAAATAAACTAGAACAGTGAGAGTATATTTGCAGTTTACAAAAAAGAACAAAATAAAAAAAAAGTTATGGAATCAAAAATATATTATGGTATGAAGATAAAAACAGCATGCAAAGATTATTACATATTGCATTGTAGTTGTTACAGGAAGAATGCAGTTCATATATTGCCAACAGGAGCAAAACAATGTTATTAATAGAGTAGAAAATATATATTTATATATACAATTAAAAAAGAAAAATAGAAAAAAATTGGGGGAGTTTAAATTATTTGGGGTGAGCATGAACAAGTACAGATTTAGGAGTTGTACTGACAGTCTTTTAAAGAATCTTTGACGTTGCTGAAGGATGTTATTTGTCTCGATACCTGTGCAAGGGTGTTCCTTTTCTTAGGTATGCATGCTGAATAGATGGCATCACCAAATGAATTATGAAGATTGTTTAAGGACAATTTGGTATGTATTTGGGAAGTGAAGAGATCTTGAAAGAGAGTACCACTGTAAAATGCAGTTAAGGAGGGACATTTATCAGAAGAGTAGAATATTCTATGGGGTACATTCAACTTTGAGAGACTAGGGAGATGTGAGAATTAAATCCAAATTATTTTTTGAGTGCTAGGCAGTGACAGATGGAATTGGACAGCTTGGTTGCAAATTTGGTAATTTTATTTTAGCTTTGCTTTACTTTTTAAACAGAGACGTGATAATGACTGTGAGAATAGTTGAAGCATAAAATAAGGTAGAGAGGAGATAGGGGGCAGCTGTATTAATTTGTGATTCTGGCATGAGAAAGATAGGAATTCTATACAGAAAGGCTTTTTTGATGATTTTTAAATGATATTATGAATATGAGTATCAAATTTTAGTTGATCATCTAGGGTAACCTCTAGCAGATTGGTATGGTTGACTACTTTGAGATGAATGTGGTTATAAATAGGAAAATATGCTTGCTGTCTGATTGAGGTTCAGGGTTAAAAATCATTAATATAGATTTGTTAGCGTTTAGGTGGAGATGTGAATGTGTGAGCCAGTTTTCTGTAGAGGTGAATAATTTTATGTTCAAGTTTAAAGTGAGGATAAACATGATTTAGAGCAGATTGGAGTAGTATATATTGGATAATAGTAACATGGGTATGGCTGTTGAGAGTTATTTACTAGGGGTTCAAGGATAGAACCTTGTGGGGCACCTGTGGATACAGACTATGGAGAAGGTTGACTGTCATTTTACCACCTGTGTATGGTTATTGAGGTAGCTATAAAAACAATGTAGTGTTGAGGGGAAAGATCTCATTGAAGACATGGGTGCAGTAGTTTGAGATAGCAGACAGTATAGAATGCTTTAGAGAGATATAGGAAAATGGAGAAGATAAGCTTGTTTTCACTTTTGAGTTAAGGAAGGATAGGTTGTAATCATACTGGGGTAAAAATGGAACTCATGTTGAGCAGAAGAGAGAATGTTGTTGGAAAGGAGGTGTTGAAGAACCTGGTTGTGGATGCAGTTTCCCTGGATCTTTGAAAGAAGTGATAGTATGGCAATAGGGCAAGAATTAGATATATCTATGGACTTGCCTCCTTTGTGAAGGTGAGAATAGATTGTTTCCATAGGGCAGGAACATATGGAGCAATTAATGAGTATAAATATCAGGTAGAACAGTGTACTTATACATGATCCTGTACCCTGTTTCCTTCAAAGACCTTCTTGAAGTTCTGGGCATTATTCTTATTTGATGGGGAGGGCTATTAGTGAATAAATAAACATGTTGGATAGCAAATGCTATGCATCCCCCCATGCATCTGACAAGGAACCAAAAAGTGAAATAATGAGATCATCAATGAAAAGTCTAAGTTATCCACATCATTTATTTCATTATTAAAGACTTCAAATTCATGATTTCTTCAATGAATGATATCCTTCAATGATTTTATTGAAATCCCTGGAGATTAGAGAGGTGCAAACTCTAATGACAGTCTCACTTTAAACACAAATAAATGTAGTATAGTCAAGTTTGATAAAACTAGTGTTTCTGCACAGTAATCCACCAATAGAATTCACCGTAAGATTTGTAATATGAGTGGGGGTTTAGAAACTTACATGGACAACAAATTGTACTTATCTTCAGTGTAATCAGAACATTATTTAACCTGTCTCTCTTCATCTGTCATAGGTTCTTGTTCATTTCTCAGTCCATTCTAATTCCACTTTACTGTGCCCTCATTCACCCACTAATTGGATACTGTACCACATTTGTAATGTATAGCCTTAAATAACTCCTCCGACTAGAAAGACCTCAGCATTTTATTACCAAGATAATGCCAAATTTAAATAGCAGTTCTTTTTTGGATAGACTAAATGTGTGTTCTTATTTTCTCTGGCTTATAGACTACTGTGAGGTGACCTGTGTCTTGTCTTCCAAGCTATGTCAAATCATGCCTTTGACCTTTTTTTCTCCCAGACAGTAATCTTCTCGGTTGATATCTATTCCAGAGATTTAGTTCCATGACAACACATTTGCTTCCTGGATACATTTATCATCCAGTCACCACTAGCCTTTAAAACAAGCTATCCATATATATATATACATATATATATATATATATATATATATTTCAACCTTCAGTCAGGTGACTCAATAGAGTTCTTTAAATTTATCTCGGGAGTCAGTGGCTACAATCTTCTAACTATGCCAGGCAAAACCATTATAACATCTCAGTTCTCTTTATTTCTCTCTTTTCTCCAACTTCTCCTGGTCTTCCTCTTGTCTCTCATAACCAAAGTTGAAAATATTCTGTCCATATCTTCCAAATTAACACCACCTCTTACTATCATCTTCTGGATCTTCAAGGGTCCTTCTTCTATAACATTGCTGGCTATGCTTACACTGGATGGCATACTATTGACTTTGTATAAACCTACCCATAACTGAGTAAAAGCATTATATACTAGAATTGTCCAACCAGAAAACAGCTTATCAAATATACAAGCTACTGCTCAGAGGGAGTCATCATTCATCAGCTTTGCATTTGTATACATAAAATCAGTACAGTTAAAGTCTCTGGGCCTAGAATCAAAGTTCAGATGTAACAATGTAATCCTTTGGGCCTGCCTCCTGCAACTTTACCTATTGGAAGGCATCCTTGCTGTCCTGAGTGGCTAATACAGTATATAACATTATGGAGGTCCACCAGGGACTTGGGAGTATGCGGCAAGAACATCAACATTCTGGGTCTTATTATTTTTCTAAATTACCAAGATATGGCTATAATTTCTGTAGGGAATAAATCAGTAGGTTCTTACTCATAGAACATATATAACTTTAGATATGTGGGTTTATGTCAACTGACTGAACCCCCAAATAAAGAAATCATTATAATTAAAAAAGAGAAATCCAAAACAATGAAGCAACTCAGAAATATAAAAGATTGTTTTTAGAAAGTGCAAGCCTCCCATACAGGACACTTCACCCACTAGTCTCTGTCTCCTTAGTAAATATACTAATGCCGTAGTGACACAGCTATGTGAAAAGGACAAATACTCTCAAAAATACAATATGAATCCCAGCACTACATTTGCATCATTTTTCTACAAGAAAAAATAATACTAAATGCAGTATTAAGTAAAATGAAGTTTCTCAGACAGAAAACAAAAATCTTATAAGTTAAAATAGACTAAGAAAATTCTACATATAAATTCAGTCAGTTCACACATATCAACATTCTGTCTGTATAAAAATCCCTCAGACATCTGTAACACCTGCCTCTTCTGATTAAATGAGATCATGATGTTCCTGTCTAGCTTAAACTGCACTAATTTACACAGAGTTCAATAATACCACACGCTTCCAGATTTTTGGCTGCACTGCAAATTGAAATCAATTTGCAGTGCTACTCGTTGTCAGAATATATTCAGTGTAAATAAAAGGAACATGCAATTTCAAAAGAGATTTGCATACACAAGGGAACAGTATGCCACTGACTTGAAGTAATGCATGAATACTGTCCCATACATACACACATAAAATCTCCCCACATATGTACTGATTTCTACTTCCTTTACTTATTGATCTATAGGCTGGCTGGCATTAGGATAGCATTGCAGTCCATATGAAATGTGTCTGTTTAAAAATTTCCACTTACTTTTAAATAATGATACTAGTTTAGGAGGGTTTCACTCTCCTACGTAAACCTCCCACTATGCACAATCAAATAGTTTTTTTCCATATATAGAGTGCAGTGCTTAGTTGGGTAATGGAAATAACATCTGTTGTTGCTAGTATTGCTTTTGTCCTTGTGACACTGTAAGGAGAGGCATGGCTTCTACAAGTAACTGGGCAGGAACCATTTTCATTAGCAATACATAGTAAATGGAGGTATAGTGCTTTCTCTACAGTGGTTGTAGAAGTGTGGTCCTACATAGTGAATGGACATATAATGCTTTCTGTACAGTGGTTGCAGGGGTGTGGTCCTACATAGGGAATGGAGGTATAGTGCTTTCTGTACAATGGTTGTGGGGGTGTGGTACTACATAGTGAATGGAGGTATAGTACTTTCTCTACAGTGGTTGTAGGGATGTGGTCCTACATAGTGAATGGAGATATAGTGTCTTCTGAACAGTGGTTATGGGGGTGTGGTACTACATAGGGAATGAAGGTATAGTACTTTTGCTACACTGGTTGTAGGGATGTGGTCCTACATAGCACATGGAAGTATAGTGCTTTCTCTACAGTGGTTGTAGAGGTGTGGTCGTACATATTGAATGGAGGTATAGTGCTTTCTCTACAGTGCTTTTATGGGTATGGTCCTGCATAGTGAATGGAGGTATAGTGCTTTCTGTACAGTGGTTCCAGGGGTATGATCCTGCATAGTGAATGGAGGTATAGTGCTTTCTGTACAGTGGTTGTAGGGGTATGGCCCTGCATAGTGAATGGAGGTATAGTGCTTTCTATACAGTGGTTGCAGGGGTATGGTCCTGCATAGTGAAGGAGGTATAGTGCTTTCTGTACAGTGTTTGTAGGGATGTGGTCCTACATAGTTAATGAAGGTATAGTGCTTTCTCTACAGTGGTTGTAGGGGTGTGGTCCAACATAAGACCCTACATAGTGAATGCAGGTAGAGTGCTTTCCCTACATTGTTTTTAGGAGTATGGTCCTACAGAATGAATGGAGTTATAGTGCTTTTTCTACAGTGGTTGTAGGAGTGTGGTCCTACATAGTGAATGAAGGTAGAGTGCTTTCTGTGCAGTGAATGTAGGGGTGTGTTCCTGCATAGTGAATGGAGGTATAGTGCTTTCTGTACAGTGGTTGTAGGGGTGTGGTACTACATAGTGAATGGAAGTATAGTGCTTTCTCTACAGAGTTTGTAGGGATGGTGTCCTACATAGTGAATGAAGGTATAGTGCTTTATCTACAATGGTTGTAGGGGTGTGGTCCTACATAATGAATGGTGATACAGCGCCTTCTGTACAGTGGTTGCAGGGGTGTGGTCCTGCATAATGAATGGTGGTATAGTGCTTTCTCTACAGTGGTTGTAGGGGTGTAGTCCTAAATAGTGAATGCCGATACAATGCTTTCTGTACAGTGGCTGTAGGGGTGTGGTCCTACATAGTGACTGGAGGTAGAGTGCTTTCTGTACAGTGGATGTAGGGGTGTGTTCCTGCATAGTGACTGGAGGTAGAGTGCTTTCTGTACAGTGTTTGTAGGGGTGTGGTCCAAAAAATATATGAATCTTCAAGAATTTATGGAGATGCAATCGATAATTTTGCTAGCTAATGTCTGTCTTGCAACTGTGATGATTTTCTTTTTCTAATGAAAAAATAATTGGGCTGAAAGTATCATCTTATTTTTAAAGAACAGTATGAATCACTTGTTTAATTATTGCTCCCTAAGCCTAACTCTCCTCATAAACCCAACCTAATACATTGAGGTAGTAAACAATCTTCCCCTAATGGTGCTCCTAAACAGGGCACACTCATATACTTACAAACATATATACACATGCACAAGCACATTGCCTGCACACATGCACATATATGAACATACACACACACACGCACACACATACACACGCGCGCACACACACACACACACACACACACACACACACACACACACACACACACACACACACGCACACTGCACACACACACACACACACACACACACACACACACACACACACACACACACACACACACACACACACACACACACACAGACTCACACACACAGACTCACACACACACACACACACACACACACACACACACACACACACACACACACACACACACACACACACACACACACACACACAGACTCACACACACACACACACACACACACACACACACACACACACACACACACACACACACACACACACACACACACACACACACACACACACACACATAGCTAATGTCATATTTAACACTGCTCTGCCAGAGTCTTTTTTTAATGATATGCATTTAGCAGTGAGTAAATGCTGTTTTGTTAAACTGATGTTTAGCAGCTATAGAAGTCTATAGCTATCTGCATTTTTTATTCCTATTCTGTTCAGTTCAAAGTGCCTTACCCAAGAGAAGGCAGATGCTTTGTTTAATTTGACTTTGAGTGTCTAAACTAAATAACAAACTATTTACTCGTAAAAATATGTGGGGAGAAGGTGCCACCTAATTACATGTTTATTATTTAATTCAGTCCGTTAAGCTACTAGAGATGGAAACTACAAATGGAATGAATCTTATGACACCTCTGTGGTTAAGGGTCATCAAATACCATCTTAATAAGAGAGCAATTCCATTTCTCATGGTAACATTTATGTTTAATTTTGAAAACACCTTTGGAAGTATATCTATGCTTTCCAGTACCTTTGAGGTGTACTGGATGTAGTTCATGCTGGCTGATATATTGTAATCCAAGTATCCTTTTCAAACAATAATCTGACTTCATTTGAATGTATCTCACTGTTGAAAAAATCTAAAAGTGAGAGACGCCACAACTATAAATACTTAGGTACAGTTAGATACTACCTACTTTACAGATTTTTCAAAATAACACGTTGCTGATTGGATACTACCTGAAGATCAAAATGTTAGGAACAAAATATTTTCAGATCTGTAGACCATTCCTTCAGTCCAAAGATTAAGAAAAGGTATATAAAACATAAAAAGCAAGTATATCTTCAGTGAGGCACGGTCACCCATCTGGTAAATTTTATCACTTGTACATTAGGATATTATGTGGATATCCTACATAACAACTTGGCCATTAATACACTTGCTTTTTCAGTAACTGTTCAAACAGCATTTTTGAGGGATTGACAGTGGTGTTGTTTATGGCCCTTATTGTTATTTTAGTGAAAAACATTAATGCAAATGGTTAGGAGTATCTATGCATAACATACAGAGGCAATTGCAATGAAAGGTACACAATATTCTGATTGTTTTCTTCCCCTACCCATTTCACCCTGTTTGGCTGTTCCTAAAGTTACTACACCTGCATATCCCTGGATCCCCAATTGCTTCTTTTCAGGCTACACCCAATATTAACATAGGCTTTTCTGGAGTCAGTCTTGTGATATTCATTTGTAGTATCTGGGGAGCAAGGGATACAGTAAGGAGTTGTAGATCATAGCAGAGGAAGGTTTCATGTATGTGGTGACTTGTCAAAGTTCCTAGAGTAGAGGAATGGTGTATGCATTGATTATACCTGTCTACCTCTTCGAGCAAGAAATCTGGACAAAGGACACTTTTTAAGTATTGCTCTCACAGACTTAGAAAGTTGCTAGAATAACAGGTTTTGCATTAGTGTGGACTTTTCTGAAGGATATGAAGTCTGAAACTCAAATGTCTGTCAGTATTTTCTCACTTCAGCTCTCCTTGATTAGCTAGTGATTTGTCAGACCACACATTTATGGAAAAACAGATCAAAAATATGATGCAAAAAAATGGACATTCTGCGAAAATCTGGACAGTTGAGAGGTATGGCCAGTGATGTCAAGATGTCATGTGGTCCCCCCCCCCCTCAGTTAAGCACTTCACATATAAGTGAATACATGTGTTTTCCATCAACTAATATAACTTTAAAATGCACAGATTTTCACTGAATGTTCACATTTTGGCCTCGTATATTTGTAATGGAAAATCATTAAAGAGTGACGTTAGAAAATAATGACACACATTTCAGTTTCAGACTTCATGTCCCTCAGAACAAACAGAAATAGTAATGCAAAGCCTGTTATTCCATCAACTGTCTAAGTTTGTAAGACCACAATGCTTAAAAACTCTCTTCATTATTGGGTTTTGTCACACTTTTATTTATGGCTTCATCCAGCTTTGTTGGTCTAAGAGCTTGGCGGGGATGTACACATTACAAAATCCTGTAAGAATGCAAAACAATTTGCAAAACAGCATCACAAAAACAGATATACAAGCACTAAGTCAACTATGCACCCTGAGTATTGGACCAAACACATACGTATCCCTGAATCCAAAAGTTAGAAAACAAGGATATGGCACAGTTATCATCATTTGCACAGGGTATTGTGTGTGTGTGTGTGTGTGTATGTGTGTGGGGGGGGGGGAGCAGGAGGCCTAGGCTAACACAAAAGGTAGTGAGCGTGTGTGTGACTAAGTAAGAGAAACAGGCAAACATTTGGATAAAGTATCAAATGCCCACTGAGACAGAATGAGCATTAAGCCTCACAACTGACCCATGCAACTGCTATATGTGTGCATCTGTGTGGGCACTCCAGGTAAAACTGGTGTGTGAGTGCCTGCAAGAACACATCTAAGCAATGTGCTAGCTCTGTGTCCTGGTATATTGTACAGGTGTGAGCCATGCACGCTAGAGGTGACAGTTCATTGTCATCTTCCCCAAATCTGAGAACTGGCTCCACCAGGAGTTGCACTGGCACATCCACTCCCACAGTCAGATGCACTGCTGCTACCTGAATTTGACTGATGTCTGCTGAATGAGCTCTCTTCACAAATATGTCCAGGACCATGACCCCACTGCTGGCCACATATGGATGTGGACACCTAAACCACTGACAGAGCAGTGGAAGTAGTGCCACTACAGGAGTGTGATCATGCACGGCCATGTCGGCTAATATCAGATGATGTGACTGACCTGCACCCACGTGGATGCCATCTCCCTCCCAGCAGATGTTCCATCACAGACACCGCCTATTCCAGTGTGTCATTCATCTGATCCATTGCATCAGCAACATGCTGGAGGCCATCATGCCTGTCAGCCTGTGCCACACCTACAACCCTAAGCATTTCCACAGAGGCCATATTGGAATGTGCATGCAACTCCATGATGGCCCTAAAACATAAGTTGAGTGGCATGAAAAGACACACCTGGATCAGGTGGAGGATGAACAGTGGGCCTCCTCTGAGCAACTCTAACAGCCCTCCTGTGTGGCACCTCACCTACACTTTGGCTATGTCCAAAGTCAACAGGCACTGAAGCTGCAGTAACCACACTACCCTGATCAAGAGTCTCACACTCCACCTGTCCAGTATTTGAGGGCTCACTGGAATGGGTTTGTGTTGGCCTACTGGCTGTGTCTGACAGAATTACAGTGGATGGCTGAATGTCAACCTTGGTGTCAAATTCAACCTCTGCACCCCCCAACTGTGCGTGTGTTTGGCCACCATCATAATCAGTCTCTGCCGATATTCTGACATCAGGTGGTAAGAGTCCTACACTTCCACTGTCAGGATCATGTGTGATAATAACCAACATACACAGGAAAGAAATTAATAGCTACACTACTATAGTTCAATATATGCTAACAAACTAACACTGGTGCCACTATCACAGGTGGTACAGCAATACACACACACACACACACACACACACACACACACACACACACACACACACACACACACTCCTGATGCCCACCTGACACATAAAGATGAAAGAATATTTCTGTGAAATGTTCTTCAGTACTTGAATAAAATTTTTTGGCTTACCATATGCAAATAACTCCACACTTGCTAGGGAGGATGGTCCTGGAAGAAGTTAAGCAAAATGTTAGGACACCATCATCACAGTAACAATAACACAGGGGGAAAATTTGCCCTTTATATGTCCACTGGCAATACATTTAACTGAAACTTCGATGACACATCTACCAGATGCCCATGTGTAACCAGAATGTGTTGTGAACTGTATCAATCTATTACTAATTCCCCCACCCCCAAAAGAATTAATTAAACCAACTTAACTATTGCTTTCAATATTTTACTGTACAAAACATATTTAAAAATTGACATATGTAAGCCTACCTGGAAGCTACTCCTAGGACATACATGTCCTTCCTTTACAGCAAACCAACATCAAGCAAATGCTGTTGTGCACTTTCCACTGAGCTTTCTGGATCCCTGACAGTGGACAGGAATTCTTCATTGGGTATCAGTGGTGGCTCAGTAGCAGGCTCCCCAGCCAGCTGTCCATGGGATGCTGCAGCTGCTCTTCTTCAGGCAGATGAAATCATGTCAGTGGCCCTTTAATGCACCTGATCATATGCCCTGCTGCATCCCTCAGTAACATTCATACCATTCACTATCTGGTTCCAAATTTGCATTCTTCCAGACATATCCCCACATTCTCTCTCAAGCAGAAAGGCACCACATTACCAAAATGCTTAGACAATAACATTGTTTTTTGAGTCACTGAAAGGTAGGTTGCAGGGATTGGGAGACTTGGGTGCCATAGTCTTAGGTGACATAAAACACAAAAGAAGGATACTACACATAAGTATCGCATAAATAAAAACCTTGCTTAGTTAGATATAACACATATTATTCATTTTTTCAATATTACCCACTGAGAAACAAAACACTTTTTCAGTTATTCAAATATAAAAAGGGTTATGTAGTTGTAAAATAACACAGTCATATACAAACCAAAGTTTTATCCAAAAGAAGGAGTAACAAGAGCAAAGCAAAGCTCTGTAAAAACATTTTGGTTGTGCCAACACAGAAATTGAACTTGACTCCCCTACCCCCAAAATAACAGGCAAATTACATTTTTGTACAAAACAAAGGAATAAAACAGCAGTGAATTGTTGTAAGTGCTATCAAACTGCCCCCAAAACATGTACACATTTATCACACAACAGCATTTTTTATGCAATTGCCAGTCACATCTACCTGTGGTCAGCATTCCCCTAGAGGTGTCTATGGGCCATCCTAGAAGGCTAACACCCCTGTGTCATTGACAATATAGGACATTTACATTTCTCTCAAATAACAATAGATGAGTGTAAAAAGAAACAGTTGTAACATTAGCACTTGTGATGAAAAGTAATAAGTCTGTACATCTGAAAAATTAAATTGCCCTGACAAAAGTGCCTATGCCATCAGTAAACTTCTAAGAAGTGCATACAGATAAAAGTAGCATTTGCTAATGCGCATATATTTTCCTAGTGACATTTGAGAAAATGCAGTATATAACTGAAAAATGCAATCATACCTTATCAAGGTCAATAGTCTTCTGTGGAGATAAATCCAAAGTAATTGCAATCTTCTTCTGTGTTATCCACGTAAACAAGTCTCCTCATCTTTCCCTAGCTGCAAGGTTCCCTTTTCATAGTGTAGATTTAGGTCTGTGAGCACATGAAGATGCAAATGAAGTTTGAACTCATTAGAACTGTTGAATCCCAAAAGCTGGGCTCCTGTGTAGCAGATATAAACAGTGTATCAGATGTAAACACAGTGCAGGTACTCCCTCTGTGTTTATTTCTAATGGATTGCAGCTGTGAATAATTACTAGTAGGGAGAAGGAAAATACAACAGCAATTTAGACTCCCTTACCTCTACTGGGTCTGTCAGTCAGGTTAGATTTACAAAGTGTAGAAGTAATTGGATCAAGGTTTTACATGTAAGTAAGCAGCACAAATTTCATAGTTTCTGTTCAGTAATATCCAGCCTCCCCTGCATTTGTTGAAAACTGTATATTATTGTCATTTAATAATCTCACACATTTTAAGGACAATGATACAAAATATGTTACAGACTGCATGTCTCAGATTACTGCTCAGATAAGAGAAGAATACAAAGATAAGACAGAGTTGCATTTCAGTTATTAATTTTATAGATTTTTTTTTATTTTTAATACTAGTATTTGCATGATGCACGGCTTAGCACAAACATGGGAAATGGGTGCATAGAATAAATGCCATGTAATGTACTTTTATGATAACCAATACATAATCTATCCCTGTGAATCATGTGGGTGTGTGTGTGTGTGTGTGTGTGTGTGTGTGTGTGTGTGTGTAGCACATTTGTTAAACACAGTGATCCACACAGTATACACTATCTGTAGATCATGATTCAAGTCCCACATTTGTCTTTTAAGGATGAAACCTAAGATTCACTGCTCACATAGATAAAACTTTAACTTCACTTTTCATGTTTGTGCATTGCTTATCATCACACAAACCTGGACTAATGGCCACACACGAAGCAGAAAGAATGCCTGTGGACAGGATGCAGACATTCTCGATTACAAAAAGCATACATTGCTGCATTTTTTGCTTTCCATCATGCAAATGACCTAAATTGTGTTGCACGGTGGTTAGAAACCTTCCTCAACACCTGCCAGTCTAGAACACCTGCAGAGAGGAAGCAGACAGTAGACAATATCAAAACGTATACATTCTAGCAAGTATGCTGGGTACTGTGCAAACACTAGGTGGGGTTGTGCGGTGGGTAACGCACAGAAATTAATAATGAATAAAAAAATATCCAACCTCTTTTTAACTATTCCTTTGGCAGCAAGTGTAAGTGGAAAGCTACAATACAGATGACCCTGGGTTCTAATATATCTAATATTTTACTGTTTCATTTTACTTTATATTAACATTTACATGAAAAAAGATTACATACTCCCAATTTATTAAGGGTTGTACACTAAATTGTAATAAACTCATATCAATTATTTGTGTGAGTGAGGGTATACTGACTAATATGTTTCTGTTATCATAATTGTGTTATCTGGCCTTGGCTGGTCTTTAGACTTCAATAATATGCCTACACACAGGAATGTATATACAAGGACCTTGTCAGTTCACACACATACATGGTTAACCCCTCAGTCTGTCATGTGCATTTATATGTAAATAATGAGGATGTCTGAGAAGCACTTCTTCTGTGGCAAGGATGAAAAATAACTGCTGTTGAAGAAAAGGCTTTGTCTCTTATGCATAGGATTGAATCCCAAATTGTAAAAATTAATTTTATCAGTGTGTAAAGCCACATTAAAAATGTGTCAGGTCATAAAATTTATGCCCCAAGTACATGTCTGCAAAGTTAAATCACCTAACAGTTCCAGCAGCAAACAACCCTTAAACTAATGCTAAGTGGCAGATTAACTTCCCAGTTTCAAACAATGTTGTCCTTTCTGTTTGGCACTGTTGCTATCCACTTAACATTGTTCAAACGTGGTTAGCATCATTGTTTGGATTTGCGCACTACCAATAAATGCAATAACAGTCATTGACAAGGAATCATTCTTACCTATTGCTGTTTTCCCTGGTCAGACATGTCTGGTGGTAGAAGGGAAGGTGCCCAATTTAGGGCATAGAGGTGGGGTGTTGAGGAGTCCAGAATCTTAACTGGATTCCTTGTAAAGTGCCACACCCAAAAGCTCTTGCGGGGGGGGGGGGCTATACCAGCTCTCAGTACAAGTCTGAAGCATGGAATACTTGGGCCAAGGCTGTCTGCAGTGCAACTGGCATTCCACACACTGTAGACTAGTGTAAGAATCACTTTAATGACCTGAAAAGGCACAACAGGGATACACTCAATTAGTGGCTGGATGAGTTCAGGACTGCTAACAATCCACAGTTGTGTAAGTATTATACCTCTGAACCTGGAAACATCACAAATCTGGACAAAGGCCAATGAAAAGTAGGTACAACTGGGCAAAAATCTGGATGCTGATTAACATAACATTTGCATATGTTATTATGTAACCTGGTCCACCCCAGTGGAATTGTGGGATGCCAACATTCAAGCGCAAATTGAAGAACAGACAAAATACAAACTATAACCAGAACAATAGTGTTTTATTTATATTAACATTTGAACTTGGATAAAACTGAAATCCAGTTTTCTTTTATAAAAATAAAAGAAACTGCTGCCATTGTTAATGCAGTGGCACAAGTGATCTCTGAACAGAAAAGCCTGTCAAAATCTCATGTGGTGAGAAAGAAACAATGTCTGACATTAGCAGTAAAACCTGGACTTCCTCCAGACAGTCTGCTTGCTGGTCTGCAATTTTTGTTTTGCTACTGTGCATTGTGAAACAGAATGTTTATGTAAACGTAATGTGTGCTATGGGACTGTAATACACCTTCAGCTGAATCCCAGGCAGGGACAAGTGAGGAATGAACCAGGACACATTTGATTAGACATCTTTTTTTTGCCAGAGGTCCTGCTACAAAATGTCATAATCCACTTACAGATGAGCAGACTGCAGTGGACATGGACACTGCACCTGCCCTGACACCTTTCCAGAATGAATGGCAGCAACTGCAATTTCAGAATCTCTGAAGATGGCTCTGTCTAGTAAGAATGGTTCTGCCATCACAAAAATCCATTAGGAGATGAATATGAGATTATAGTTGGTAAGTGTTAATCAGAGCCCTAGGGAATATGGGGAAATAGTCTTGCTGTGGTGTGCAATGTCAGTTCAGAGAGGAGATCCAGTCTGATCACACAAATAGCTTAGGTCTTACCTATTTTTGAGAATTTATCTGGTTGCTAGGCAACCATCTATCTTATCAGTTTGTGAGTACAAACTATTGAACAGTTAAAACTTTCTTTCTTAGTTGATAGCAAAATATTTTTCTTTTAATGTCAGAATGATTAAATTCTGGGGATAATGAATGGTTATTAGTCTAATTAAGGAAGCAGAATGAAGATGTCATCTGTAACGCTGGAGTGCAACGTCACTAGGATGGGTGCAGACACATTGGGCAGTTTCTGGGACAGGGACTGCCTCGGTAACACTAGTTGAAATCTGAAAGCAAAGAACTGCATTTATAATCAGTACCAAGATATCTGGGAAGATATTACAAAACTGCTCATATAAGCAATGAAGAGAAGTGGAAGTGCTGGTACAACACCACAGGGACCACTACTAGCAGTAAGTTGTCTTAAACTCAGTTGCAAAATGCAAATATAATCTGGCCCGAAAGGTACTGCTTAGAAATAATAATAATAATAATTTGAAAAAAGACGCAACACAAACTGCACCAAATGTCAAATTTTGGTTGGGAGAAGATACAAACAGCATAGCCCTATAGCACCCTGTTACTTGGTGCTTCTCTGCAGTGTGTATTAAACTATAATATTTTGTACTCTGCAACCCAGGCTGATCCTGCATCTGATCCAACTTGATCAATGTTCCACTCAGTAAACAAAATAAATAAATGAATAAAACAATATGGCAATTGTTCTGTTTTAGAGAGGCAGCAATATTTTACTTAGTTCAATACTATGATAAAGTATGAAATGTGCTTTAACTGACGTTGCAGTTGCACGAAGCAAAATGCTTCTAATTAAAACATTAAAATGACATTATCGCAGAAGAACTTACAGAATGTCCATTATAAATTGCAATTGGGTCACAGAAAAAGCATCTGTGAAGCTGCAATAATAAACAAAAGTATAGGACACTTTAACTTTTTTAAAAAAAGTGCAACAGTTTAACAGCAAACTCCATCTCTCCACATTGTGACAGCTATCAGGATTGGGATGAATAAGTGCCAGAAGTACAGTTAATGAAACTGAGATAAAACTATTGACGACAGACTGAAGTCAAGTGCACTTCTACAGATGCACAAACTTTCTAGTAAAACTTATGACACCAAAATACACAAATTAATTTAATTTCTTCTTTTACAACAGGAAAAACAAAGTAAACTAAAAGCCATAGCCATTGAATTCCATGATCAACCACTTAGTATTCCAAACGCAACGCAAAGTAAGCATTTATATCCTAACTGTAAAAGCATGCTTCAGTCTGTAGCACAAGCCAACCGTAGGAGTCAAGTCTAATACTGTAGTCAGACATTTTGGGTTCAGATACCATAAGTAACAAATATATAGTAAAATCCTTTAAAAATATTACATAATTTAATTTCAGCACAAGTGGCATAAATGTCCTGCTGTTAACTTAATTTGTATAACTGGACCAAGCATATGTGCAGTATATGCACATTGCAAGGATTATTTTGAGCAATCCTAACATATAGGTTCATAGGTTCATAGGTAGGTACTAGGCTATCGGCCCAAGGGCCTTGTAAGCCTAGCCAGCAAGGTTCCATAGCTTATGCCCCCCAAGAAAGTTATTTTCCTGTGCCACTGTCGAGCAGAGACACAGAAGTGATCCCTGGGGTGATTTCCTATTTCCCATTCACTCATCAAGATTTTTCTTGAAGAGTGCTAATGAAGAACTTTGCTTGACATAGATGGGTAGCTTGTTCCAGAGTATAGGAAGTCTCTGGGGCAGGAATCTATTCCTCCAGCATGTCCTGTTTATTGAGGTGACAAGGTTTAGGTCCCTAGAGTGTGTAGCTCAGAGGGATTGGGATTTCTTTAGGTGTCGCATGTCCAACAGCTCTGGGTTTGACATAGCTTTATATGTTAGGCAGATATCACCTCAGAGTAGGCGATATGCTACAGAGTAAAGCTGGAGTTTTTTGAGGCGGTCAGTGTAGGGCACTTGTTTGAGACCAGTAATCCTCTTTGTGAGGTACTTCTGTGGCCTTTCCAGCTGCTGCAGATGTCTTGTGAGGTATATTCCAAAAGGGGAGTTGTACTCTATAATGGGTCTAATGAGTGACGAGTAGAGGGGAACAATGACCTCTTTTTTCCTGGATGAGAACCCTTTTATGATGAGGTGTGCCACGTAGAAGGACTTCCTGACTACTGTGGCGATGTGACTATAAAAGGAGAGACTACTGTCCACCTGGGTCCCAAGGTCTCTTATCACGCATTCGGTGTTAAGTAGATTGCTGCCTATGTGGTAGTTCATGGGTACAGAGTTTTTACTAAAGGGGATGACACTGCACTTTTTGGCATTGAGCTTGAGGCCATGGCTCTGACACCAGGCATCTGTCTCAGTGAGGCCCTTCTGTAGGATGTCCACATCATTTGGGGGCTTCACTATGGCTCCTAGTTTGCAGTCATCAGCAAACTTCATTAGCCAGAGGCCTTCTGTGTTAGCCTGTACTTCAGAGAAGTAGATACCAAACAGGAGAGGTCCCAGGACGGAACCCTGTGGTACTCCACTTGTCACTGCTTTGAGGTCAGATTTGGAGTCTGCAACTTTTACAGTGTGGGTTCTGTCAGTGAGCCAGTTGGCAACCCATCTTGTGACGTAGGGATTTATACCTAGTTTAGTGAGTTTAGCTATAATTAGTTTGTAGTTGTTAAGAAGTATACCTAAATGTAAAAGATGAGATAAAATACTTTATTATGTGATAATGCATTGTATGTCACATATGATGGAACTAATTTGATCTCTTTTTTTTTCTCTCACCCCAACCCTTATCTCTCTTTTTTGTTTCTATGTGTCATCAAAACATTTCCATGTCATCAATCTCTAACAAATCACAAAATGGTTTATAGCACAGTGAAGTAGGCCATCCCCATTGGCTCAGGGTACCCTTGCTCCACTGACACCTGCACTGATGCCCAGCACATCTGGGACTGAACCTGACAGTACTGCCTCTGTTGCCCCTGCACTACATGGGACCTCTACATCAGGTAGCACTACCCTGGCAACTGGTGCTGTGGTACCCTAAAGGAGTAGTAGCAGAGGTGGGGATTTTATCACCTGCCAGGAGATGCCAGGGTTGGTGCATATGGTCATGCACAGCCCCATTGATGCATGGCTATGCTGGATAGAGAGGCTGCTGTCACTTATGGTCCATAGAAGAAGATGTCAAGCACTCCAACAACCAGCAGAGTAAGGGGATAGTCATGATAGTCCTGCAGGTGAGGACTAGATTCTCACTGTCCCCATGTTTGATGGGCATGGAGATCTGTTGTTCCCTCCCTAGTGCCAATCATGATGTCCCCCAGCCTTTTGTTTTCCTCACTGTCCTTGTGTTCTGTCTTGTTTGTTTGCTTCTGCTTCCTCACCTACCCTGCTTACTTGACCCAGAACCTAGAAATACCTACATCCCTTACCCAGCATTCCTCTCTTACTGAAGTAAAAGAAAAATGGGTAACTGTCCTACAAAAAATATATAATCCCATACATAGCTCTCCACTTTGCACACATGTCTACTTGACAAACTTGATTAGGCTGGTCAACTGCTCTACTCCTTCACTGTCACCAAACTATGGAACTCACTTCCTGCTTCTATAAGAAACACGAGCAGCACCACCACCTACAAACACTGAAAAATCATCTCAACTCTTCCTGGCTATGTACCTGCTCTATAACCTAACCTCTTCCTTATCCTTATATTATAACTAAATTCCTATGCTTTTTACTACTACTGACTGATGATACTTTCTCCATATTTATTACTGTTTTTTCTTTCATCACTTGTTGATACTGGCACAATAATGCTGATTAATTTATCTCTGTTTTTACCAATCTGAATTCATCTGGCAACCAATTAAATACCTGCTTTAATGTATGTATATATTCTGTATATGCTACTGTAATCAAACCAACTAAATTCCTGACTAATGTATATATTCTGTATATATTACTGTAACTACTATGTGTAACACTGTTTCTACTTCTGTACCAATTAATGTTTAATTTCTTTTCTGCATCTATGTTCTTGTTGGAGCTTTTCTCCCCGGGCCTCCACCAGAAATGGGCTCTTTTAGACCCAGTGGACTTTCCCGGTAAACAAATGCAATAAATAAATAAATAAATAAATAAATAAATAGGTCCAATTGGCTATACAACATGATTGCGTTGTTGCCACCCATCTTTGTTGAGTTGACAGTCCAAATTCAGCTAATATTCTGTCCATATTTTCATGTTACACTGTTGAAGAAGTGGATAGCTATGGTTATTTCCTACCTCCCTTCTGCACATCCTATATTTCTTTCCCGTTGTTCTTCCCCTGCTTGCCCCATTTTCACCACTTTCCTATCTACCCCATTTTGACACCTTTAATCTGGTTAACAAATAGAATCACACACAAAACACATAAGTAAAAAAAGCAATGGGGCCCTTCACTTTTTGCTCTCTGTGTTAGCACAAAGTTTGGCATCATGCACCAATGCCAAGCGACAGTAAATGGCTCTTCAATGGTGAGGATATCTCTGTACAATGCCACTTAAACATGCTGTGCTACTGTGCTAAGGTAAGACACACTGAATGTAGAATACAGAATTATTTCATTGCATTAAAACTACATACTTAAAACAATTTCATATACCTGGATTTGAACCATTTATCATCTGGGCTCCAAAAGAAATTTGCCAAATCATTTACACCTGCTGGCACAGAGTCAGCCATGCAGCAGGTGTGTTTCATACACTCAGTACTCAGAACTTTCATAATTTCAGAAATGAGGCCCATGTTTGCTCATCGCTTAACTACTCACAAACAGGGAAAGCAGTAGAAATGTGTATCTTGCATGAACACCTTGCCTGATCTTGCAAACCAGCTTCTCAGCAGTGAACTATTGAAAGTTTACATCAGCATGTATTACTTATGTTTCCTATGCATTTAGTTTTCATGCCTTTGAAGTGCATATACAATCACAACCAAAAGGAAGGCACGTTTTAAGAAAATAACACATATTTACACTGCAGCCATCTGTTACCTCCACCCATGCACTTTAGCTTGGTCTGTCAGTACTTGTTCAGAAATATATCAACTACACTACAGAAATAAATAACAAAATATTTATTATATGCCATGCAGATCTTTATAATGACAATACACATTCAGATTTTCCAGTACTTGTAGTAATGTGGACAGCTGTTTGCAAATAGTTTGCAAACCTGTCTTTTTAAGGTATACCTGCAAATTGAAAACACAACAGCAAATGCTGCACTTTGCACACTCATCAACATGGCAACATGGAGATATTTAATATCTTGACAGTTTTATATTACTAGCTATCCATTTCAGACAGGCCTCCCAACATCTTCTAGCAAACATCCAATGCTGATTTCATCCACAGTAAATTGTTCTGCAGCCTTATAAATGTCAGATCTGTGCCACGGCGCTTGCATTAAGTACTGAGTTCTCTAGTCTGTGTACTTAGGAGGGGTTCTAATCCCACTGCAGTTAACTGGTGTGTCTGTGTGTCTTTCTAGTCAGAACAGCATAATTGTGTATCCTGCAGTCATCACTATGATCCCATGGAGTACCAATATTTTGACAGCTGGATATGCCTATACATCTATTTCATGCAGGCCTCCCAATATCTTCTCTCAAACATTCAGTGATGATGTCATCCACTATAAATTGTCCTGTAGCCATGCAAAAGTCAGACTTGTGCCATGGTGCTTGTGTTAAATACAGAGGTCTCCAGTCAGTGTACTTAGATAGGTAGTGGTTCTGCTCCCACTACAGTCAACTTGTGTGTGTTTCTTCACTTGGTTGACATTAGAGAGATCATTTTATACCAGCATGTGGGACACTGCTGTTACCATCTTCACCTCACCAGGCACTGCTGATATCATCACTTATCAAGTGCTGTTTGACACTCTTCTAGTTAGACTTGTGCTGTGGTGCTTGCATAAACTATGGAGATTTCTAGTCAGTGTTCTTAGGTAGGGGTTCTGTTCTCACTTGAGTTAACTGGTGTGTGTGTGTGTGTGTGTGTGTGTGTGTGTGTGTGTGTGTGTGTGTGTGTGTGTGTGTGTGTGTGTGTGTGTGTGTTTCTTTACTTGGTTGACATTAGAGAGAGCATTTTACACTAGCCGGTGGTATTCTGCTATTACAGTCTTCCTCTCAACAGAGTCTGCTGATGTCATCAGCTATAGTGGTCTCTCATGTTCTGTTAATGTCATAGGCATGGTTAAGATCCCTAGAGTGAGTGACTGTTGTGCCATTAGATTTGCAGATGTGCAGTATTCCTATCAGGGCATGGTCAGAGACTGGCTTGTAGGCCAGGTACAAGTCACCTCTCAAGAACTTATGCGATACAGAATACAGTTACAGAGCATTCAACCTATCCATGTATGTCATAGAATGGTTTGTAGGCTCTGTACTTTCTTGTTGAGAAACCTCTGTGGTCTCTGCAACTGCTGCAGGTGTCTGTGAAGTACATGGTCTGATGAGTGTTGAGTACAGTGGGGTTATAATACCCTCAGACATGGATGCAATGCCTTGACTTATGAGGTACACAATGTAAAATGCTTTCCTTATCACTATGGAAGCATGGTGGTTGAAGTTGAGATTGCTATGTACCTGTGTTTCCAGGTCTTGTACCACTGGGTTTGAGCTGGAATTCCACTTTGCAAATGGCAATAATAATGGCACTTTTTTCTGTTTAGTTTTAGACCATATGGCTTGGGCACCAATCATTTGTCTGTGTTAGCCCCTCCTGTAATATGTTAACATCACTGGGTGACTCGATAATTGCACCCAAGTTGCAATCATCAGCAAACCTGGTATACCAAAATCCATCTAATTTAATCTGGACTTCTGAGAAATAGATTCTGAACAGTAAAGGGCCCAGCACAGATCCTTCTGTTTTGCCACTGCTGATGGCCCTACTGGTAGAGGTTGAATCACCATCTTTGACAGTATGTGCTCTGATGATGAGCCAGTTGGATAACCCTCTAGTGATGTAAGTGTTAATCCCCAGCTTGGAGTGTTTCACATTGAGACCTGAGTGGGAGATTGTGTCAAAGCTCTAGGTTAGATCAAGATAGGTGGTACGCACTGTCTTACCTTCATCTAGGGCTTTAGTGACTTTCTCAAATAAATCTACTAGGTTTAATAAGCATGATCTACCCTTAATGAAGCCAAATGAGGTTTGGTCTAGAGTTTGAAGGTCACCTATGTCCTTGTTGATAATGTCCATGATGATTCTTTCCATGGCATTGCAGATGAGACTGCTTGGGCTTAGAGGTCCACAGTTCCCAAGGTTGGCTGATGGCTCCCCTTTGTGCAAGGGGATTACTGTTGCTGTTGTCCACTCCACTGGAACAAAGCCAGTTTTGTATCAACGACAAAGATTAATGGTGATATTATTCTGATATTGTCCATGATTGTGCTTGATTCTGCTTACTGTTGTCCATGAGCCTGTTGCTATGTGTCCTGATTAGGTGAGACCTATACTGACATTGTATTCATATTCAAGCAACTCAGTTTGAACATCTTCACAATATGCACATACCCCCTATTGTATATACAATCCTTGATAAATGTCCTCTCTAGTGATCATGTCAGGGTGGTTTATTTCACAACAAATCATCTCCATTGATATGTGACCTTATGTGATAGTCACATAATATATAATAGTTGTGTGATGATATGACTATACCCATGCAGGAAGTGTAAATAGCTGTACATACTGTATCATGTACATATGTGATTACTGTTCATGTTAGAACTGTCTTGTCTTTGAGGTGTACATACATTGACATGCCCTTATATGTTGTACATTAACATGGTTCACTTGTCCTCTTCCCCTTTCCTCATTCCTACCATTCATGTCTTTGTGGCCCTTTTCAATACACACACACACTTCCCCACACTATTGTATTTATAACGCAGTCTGTGTACCTTTGATGATCACCACCAAACCTTAATTTCAGTATGCCAAAAACATGCTGTAGTATACTTTGCAATGAGTAGACTTTTCTATAAGGTGTTAGTACTGCAGTCATTGCCTTAATGTTAGCCCTGATAGACATTGCGGCTGTCCACACAATCTTGCAAAACAAATTTGTACATAGGTAAACTTGTCTGCATGTCTAAATGAGTTTGTGCTGCTTTACATGATTTCTTGACTGGCAACACTTTTGCTGGCCGTAAAACCTCTCTTCTATCCATGTAAGCGTGATGCACATCATGCATATCCATGTAAGCGTGATGCACATCATGCATATCCATGTAAGCATGATGCACATCATGCATATCCATGTAAGCGTGATGCACATCATGCATATCCATGTAAGCGTGATGCACATCATGCATATCCATGTAAGCGTGATGCACATCATGCATATCCATGTAAGTGTGATGCACATCATGCATATACAGTTAGCGTTGCTGCTCAGTGAGCAAAATTGTAAACTCCATGTAGACTTCATGCTAAGCCTACATGGAGTTTATTGAATCCCCATGTATGTCATGGTACATATTGTATATAATCTGATGTATGAATACTGAATGTGTTAATAGATTAAAAGCTAATAAATATGATTTTTAGTATGACTGTAAAGACTCTGAGAATGATGCATTTCACAACTTACTTGGTAAGGCACATGAGATTTTATGAGTTCATCATTTATTTTGTGACAGCACTGTTTATCCATAATTCATGAGCCATGTCTTGCAAATTGATTAATGATTCATAATACCATTGCACTCTAGCTAGTAGAGTTGTTTTAAAATATTTTGAAGTTGATTTAACAGAGGCTTTTTGCAGTTCACTAATTATATTTGGTTAATGTTCATTGCTTTAGTGATTCATTGAAATTCAGTTAATTAATTGTTAAGAATTTAGGTAAAGTTTAGCTGCTCAATTAAATTTATTGAATTCTGTGATGTTACTAACTAATACAATAACAGTTTAATAATTGTTAATGTTATTAGAAGATACATGAGTTAGGATGTAATCATATGTATTTTAAAATAGACCATTTTGGTTCATATAATAGAATGTAATATGGTTATGACAACACATTATATATGCAAGTTTGATAAGATGCTAATTGAATATATAATATCTTTTAATGACTATTTAAAAAATTGTTACTTTTAAGGCAAAATCTGCCTAATGATTTAGTTTTAGCTGTAGTGGCAGTTTTGAGTGTAATAACACATACATTTAGTAATAATTTGCAACAGAGTAGGAAGTTTATTTATGTTTACTTAGGCAGATAGTAATTTAGGTATCCATGTGTGATTAGAAACCTACATATTTATTATTAGTTATAAATATGTTTCATAGATTGTTTTTTTATTGTGTTGACTGTTAAAAATAAAAAAAATAATTATGATAAAAAATAATTTTATAAGTAAATTAAAAGTATATCTATTATATGAGAACATAAGTATAATGGAAGTGACAACATATGGAAAAATAGTAAACGTACATGGTTATATGTTGTTATGGGCTGTGAGGACCTTAAAGTAATGCCCGTAAATATTAAGGGACATGATAGCAGCAATAAAAGAAGGTCACTAATGAAAAATGTGCTTGTAAATAGAGGTGATATAGTATTTCTTCAAGAAATACATTTGTTGAAAAAGGCTTAAATTTATAAGTAATAATAAGTATGAAGTTTTAATATCAACCTCCTTTAAAAAAGATGTACAACATATTTTTACTAACAGTCTCCTTTAAATTAAAAATAGAGGTACAGTAATTTTATGGTGAAAAAAATTCCATAATGTCAAAGATATTAAAAAAAGTGAGACCCTAGATCATGCACGAAGGTTTGTCACAAACTAATAACTGGTGCCAAAGTCATGGACTGAAACTAAATGCCAAAAAATGCATTATTGTATCCTTTGGGAAGTCTTCTACCACAGAGAACCACAACACTGGCAATATGCCTCTATGAACTGACTCAGTTGTTTAGGATTTGGGAACTTATGTGAATGGTGACCTAACTTTCAATCATGTGTGCAATAACATAAGAAAGTCCTTCTACACTGCACAACTTATAAACAAAGGAATTGTGTCTAGATCTTGTTTTCCTTTACTCAGCCCTCATTAAGTCAATCATTGATAATAATGCCCCTTTTTACATGAATTTTTCCACAATCATGCAACGATTGGAACACCCACATAGATATTTTACTAAAAGGATACAAGACCTAAACAATGTGTCCTACTTATATTAAGTGAAAGTCCTGTCAGTATACTCAGTATCCTACAGACTGCTAAGAAATGACCCATGTCTAGCATGCAATGTATTCTCTGACTCAGTACTGATGGATTTACTGCACATCAGCAAGTAAAATGTCATCAGAAATACTTGGTCTAGGGATCTAAACTTCTTCTGCAGCATCAGCAGAACATTTTGGAGGGACGGGTTTATCTTGCAGAGGATATCACTGCCCTGGAACAGAACATCAATGTAAAACAAAGCTTGTCCCTGTCCATATTCAAGTGCAAGTTGGATCTATGGATGGGAAACACAAAATGTACCCTAGGAATGACTCATGTATTAATGGACATAGTCAGCTCCTAAATGCTTTATTCCATGTATGGATCCCCACAAATAGTTATTCTCATTAGGGCTAATATGTAATTATTTACCATGGGATGGGTAAGGTCAATCTAACCCCATGGGATAACTTAATTCAAGTACCAAAAGAGAAATCATCTAGGCTTGATATGGCCTACAGGGCAGCTAGCCTACTATTTACCAACAAACCAATGAAATTATGATTATTTTCAGTTGGAGCTATTGAAAACCAGAAAAAAATATAGTTAGGCAATTTTATTGATTTACAGCCATTGGAAGTAAAGTTGTTAAAGAATCTTAAGTAACTTGAAAGATAACTGTGGTAAGGGATTATAATTATATAATGAATAGTAATGATTCAATTGTAAACAAAAAGCTTAAAACTATAGCATCAGCTAATGCTTTAAAATGGATAGATAAAGCAAGGATAATACAGACTTTTCTGAAAATGGTTTGTTATAGTTTATTTATTACTTATATGTATTTGATGACCAATCTAGGATTAACAGAGTATATTTTTCACATAATTTAAAAACCAAGATTGATGAGATAAGAATAACTCCATGTCCATTAACTGATCCCTATTCAACATGTCTCACTATGACAGTGGACATAAAAAAATGAACACTATATTCTAGAATTTCAACTTAAAAGACTAGATTGAGTGATTCAAATGAATATTTCATAAAATAAATCATTGAACACATGCCACTTAATAATACTGGAGAGGTGAATGATATAATTCTGTGGCACACTTTTAAAGATTATATAAATTGGAAAGTGAAATCCTGTTGTCAAAAGAAACTGAAGCAATGGCACATGGATATAGGTAAAATTCAGCAATGATTAAGTGAAGCAAAATTAAATTTCAAAATAGAAACAGAAATAGTATTAAGACAGTTAAGATATTAAGAAAGCAGTATCAAGAATTATTAAATAAATCTGAAGTAGCTTTAGAGAAAGTGAAATTATTTGCTTATGCTATGACTCAGAGAAGATTGCATAGGCTGGCCAAGGGGCTATAGTATGTGATCGAAGAGTCTACTCTTTGATCACATAATAATCGACAAATACACAGCGAATGCTGTAAACTGCAAATGGTAATGTCCCTGAATGTTTTCCTAAGTAAACAATTCAGTTGGCCATTATTGGGAATTGCCTTTTTCTTCAATGTAGAGCAATCTCGGAGTTGGTTATTTAGTTAGGGAAGGTGTGTGTGTGGGGGGGGGGGGGGTGAAGCATCCCCACTTGATTAGTGTTTTAAAGTTTTTTTTGTTTTTTTGTTTTTTATGGCCACGTGAGTTTTTTCTAGAGGAAATAATTTGCAGATGTGGCCATTCGCGGTTTACAGTGTTCGCTGTATATTTGTTATGCGTTCAGTGAGTAGACTCTTTAATCACATAATATAGACCCACTGGCCAATAGATCAAAATTAATTCATAGGTCAAATACACACACACACACACACACACACACACACACACATATATATATATATATATATATATATATATATATATATATATACTTCAATATTAAAAAAGATTCATCAGATATAGAGGAGAGTTTAGCAAAATTTTAAAATGCTTATGAGAGAGCAAGACAAACCAGAAATTAGGTACTAGCTGAAGATTTATGTAAGACTACCTACAAAAATATAAATGATAGGGATTAACAAACAGGTTCAAAACCTGAGTAAAACAATTTCACTTACAGAGATTAAAGACCAAATTAAAAATATATAACACTGTAATAACATTTAATGAAAAGAAAAAAGAAACAAAATTAAAACATCAAAAAATCCAAAACATCTTTAAGAAGGAAGCTTAAACTTAAACGTCTTAAATGCCGTAAGTACCAAAAAATTAAATATCTGAGAATAAAAGTCTCTGCAAACTTTAATATTGTTCAAAATAATTTTAATAGACTCATATAGAAAAAATACCTAACCTGGTTAAGAAGTAGATTTACTTTTTATATTTAAAGAGAAGTTAACTGTCATTCACAATTAACTTCCGAAGGCAAAAACTCAAACTTTTATTTGGCACTTGCAAGGCTTAGCAGTCACTCTTGCAAATAAGATAGGTGCGAATGTGCTTCAGTCATCACTCTGGACAAAACTGAATGCAGAAAATATAGTTCTCAATGTTAAGTAAAATTATAAATCTACTCAAAATGCTATAATATAATAATTAACTCCAAAATAAAAATTATTGAGAAAAATAAACAAGATATTATTATCATTTTATGGTACCCATCAAAACCAAGACTAACATATAACAAAAACATTAGAATTTGGAAAACAGGAGGAACTGAATTCCCTGATATTGAATCATATGTTACCACACTGGTATCCAAAACTTTGGTGTATTTGATTGATGAATCATATAAATGACTGTGGAAAGCAATTTGAGAATTCATTTCTAATAAATTTAAAATAAAAATGGCTAATTCCTTAAAAAAATCTAGATAATAAAATGCCAAGACTCCTTAAATATTTCTTAAATGGCAATTTTTCCTTAAGTAAATTCTATTATAATAGGGTGTGTGTGTGTGTGTGTGTGTGTGTGTGTGTGTGTGTGTGTGTGGGTGTATATATATATATATATATATATATACATATATGGGTCTGCTTTCACTAATCAAAGTTACACTTACCCGAACCACTAAAACGTGAGACGACTTCACCAAACCCTTACTATATTGAAGCAATGGATCACTGATATTTTTCTAAGTGTAAGAAACCACTTGGCCACCAGAAAAAAAAAAGGACACAAATTAGGGGAGTGCCCTCACACCCCCCTAACTAAATATACCAACTCCAAGATCGCTCTCTACTGGGAAAAAGGACGAAGTTCACCCTGGTGACCAAGTGGTTCGTTCCCCTTAGAAAAATATCGGTGATCCATTGCTTCAGTATAGTAAGGGTTTGGTGAAGTCACCTTGCATTTTAGTGCTTCAGGTAAGTGTAACTTTGATTATTGAAATTAGACCCATAAATATATATATATATATATATATATATATATATATATATATATATATGTGTGTGTGTGTGTGTGTGTATATATATATATATATATATTTATTTTACATTTGGTTACCGGGAATGTCCGACTGGACACAGGACTTTTTCCAGTGGAGGCCAGGAGAGAAAAGCTCCACATATAACATAGATTAAAGTACAATTTCGTAGGTACAGAAGAATAACACTATACATTTCACATCAATAAAACTAGGATAATAACACTTTAAGCTGTACAACAACTAAAGTAGGATGAAAAATGGTACACTATACAGGTTCAAAGAAGAAACACCTTAAACTGTACAATCAATGCAACATTCAGTATGATGTAGTATTATAATGATATAAAGTATACAGCAAGTGCCTATACCTAGAAGAAGCAATAACAGTTGAGATGAAGAGAGATGTATGAGGAATGAGACTTGCAAGATAAAGAAAAATCTACTGCCTGAAAATAAGGGTGAAGTTTTTACTCTGGGTGAGAAGAAAGAGATGGGGTTAGACTAGCCTGAAGTCACAGTTGCAAATCCAGTTAGCTTGTAGGTGTGCTTTTAGAGATTTCTTAAACTCAGCTAAGGATGTTGTGGCTGATTTATTAGTGGGCAGAGTGTTCCATTTTTTTAGCTATAAAATGTGAATAGAGGAAGGCTCCTGCAGAGTTATTAGAATAGAGGGAGGCTCCTGCAGAGTTATTAGAATAGAGGGAGGTCCCTACAGAGTTATTAAAATAAAGGGAGGCTCCTGCAAAGTTGCTGGTTATTCTGCCCATCACAGCAATTCAGGCAGTTTATATTATAGTCATATAGTTTCAGCATTTTTTGATCTGGTGCTGCCATCTAGTGGCCTTTTATTTATAACAGTTAGATTAACTTGTTTTACAGCATTGTGGCAAGTTTCAGGAAGTGATGTAGCTCAGTCAGGAAACAGTATTCTTTCACTTCGAGTCCTCATGAAGTTTAGACATGATCTTCTTTTCCCAGGCTCTGGCATTCACGTTGCCTGTAAGTAATCTGTATGCTGTAATTCTTTTGTATTTAGATGTGCTGTATATTGTATATATTCTGATATGTTGCTATTTGTATTTTGTTGCAGTTTTACAGTATTAAAGTAGAGAAATCTCAGTAAAGCTACAAGAAACCCGATTCTTTTGCTTATTGGATTTTCTTAAAGTGTTAAGCTGTCCATTTAGCTGTACTACACCTCACACAGTGCTGTGAGAACGGAACAGTAAAAAGGTGACTCTTGTAGACCTAAATACAAGAAGTCACTGCACTGCACTGCAAATATGAGTCTGAGATCATTTAAGAAGTATAAATCTGAGGATATGTCCCCCATGACACAACACACCAGGGAGCACAGCTGTTGTGTCCCGAAAGATGATGCATGGTCACATGTGTCTAAATCATCAAGATCCAGTAAGATGTCCTCAGCATATTCCTTAGCAATCAAAACTCATGTCAAAGTAGATGTGGCACATGCCCAACTGGCGTTTGCTAAAAAAGAAGCCATCATGATGGAACAATAAGCAGAATAAGAAGCTAACCTACATATTCTTCAGCATCAGAATGCAGCTACTGTGGCAGCAGCAGAGGCCACCGCTTACCTGGAAGGATTCATCAGTAAGCAAGATAACTCACTTGAACCAGAAGTCCCAGAGGAACCTCTCTCCTCGGCTGTACATCCAGACCAGAAAAGCCTTCCAGACCTCATAGTAATACTTCTGTGTTTACACACAAAACAATTGTACCTTCAAGGGTCACAAACTGTCAAGACAGCAGCAAGATGAGCACTATCGAAAGCCCTGGCAGACAATGCCAGAAGCCTCATCCTCTGAAAAAGTGCAAAGGGTTTCACATTAAGCCTTTTGAGGAGAGGATGTCCTTTCTTAAACAAAATGGCATCTGTTTCAAGTGCTGAGCATATACTAAGCATATAGCTAAAGACTGTACAATATCAGTCAAGTGCTCAGAATGAGGCAGTGAGAAACACATAGCCGCCTTACACCCTGATCCTCTTCCACAACCAGCAGAGATGGTAGAAGCCAGGAAAGATCAGGGCAGGGAGCAACAAGAGGACTCGCCTTCTTCAGTAATGTCTAAGTGCACTGAAATCTATGGCCAAGGTAAAAATCCACGGTCATGTTCTAAAATCTGCTTAGTGACTGTCTATCCCAATGGGAAAAGAGACAAAGCAGTGAATATGTATGCAGTTCTTGATGAACAGAGCAACAAATCACTTACAAGGTCAGACTTTTTTGATATGTTTAACATTTAAAATAACTGCAGCTCCATATACTCTAAAGACATGCGCAGGTGTTATGAAAACTGCAGGCAGAAGAGCCACAGACTTTGTTATTGAATCTTTTGATAAGAAAAAGTGATTCCTATTACCTAGACTGATAGAGTGTAACATGATACCTGATGACAAATCAGAAATTCCTTCTCCAGAGGTGGCTTATCATCATCCTCACCACTGCCCAATTGCTCACCTCATTCCATCTGTTAATTCTGGTGTTTCTATCCTTTTGCTTCTTGGAAGAGACATTTTAGAAGTACACAAAGTGCATGAGCAAATTAATGGACCGGTCAACGTCCCTTATGCTCACAGACTTGACTTGGGGTGGGTCATTGTAGGAAAAGTTTGCCTGGGATCAGCTCACCAGCCAAACAACATCAGTTCCTTAAAGACGTCTGTGTTAACAAATGGCCATACATCTTTTTTCAGTCCATGCCAGAACAATTTCACTGTTAAAGAAAGCTTTGATAATTTAATATGGCTTTTCGACTCTTCTTCACACAGCAAAGAAGATACCAGCTTCATCATGCAAACTGACAATCTAGGGGTTTCAGTGCTCCAGAAATCAAAGGACAATGATAAACAGGCCCTGCCCATAGAATATCAAGCTTTTCTCTGGACAAAGAGTCTTACCAGGATGATAACAGCTGGGTGGACCCTCTGCCTTTTCACACACCCAGGTGACATTTACCTTGTAACAGAGAACAAGCCATGAAACACTTGAACTCTCTTTGTAGAGCCTTACAAAGAAAGTCAGAGGTAAAAAGAAATTTCACAGAATTCATCAGAAGATTACTGGATAATGATCATGCTGAAATTGCAGGACCACTGGAACCAGGTAAAGCACACTGGTATCTGCCAATGTTTGGTGTTTACCATCCACCCACACAAACCTGATCAAATAAGAGTTGTGTTTGATTCCAGTGCAGCATGTGAAGGTATTTCTTTAAATAATGTACTGTTAAGTGGTCCTGATCTAAACAATACTCTACTAGGGGTCCTCATGCACTTTAGAAAAGAGCCCATAGCCTTCACAGCTGATGTGCAGCAGATGTTTACTCTTTTCTGGTGAGAGAGGACCACCAAGATTATTTACGTTTTCTCTGGTACAAAGATCATGACATAGACAAAGAAGTAGTGGAGTACAGAATGAGAGTACATGTCTTCGGCAGCAGTCCCTCTCCTGTTGTGGCTATATACTGTATGCATAATGTACATGTCTTCGGCAGCAGTCCCTCTCCTGCTGTGGCTATATACTGTATGTGTAAAGCTGTCTAAAAGGTGCTGAACATTATGGACAAGATGCCAAACACTTTGTGTTGAGACATTTCTTTGTAGATGATGAACTCGCATCTGCTAACACTCCTGAGAGAGCAATTGACATTATCAACAAAACTAAACAGATGCTGGCAGAATCTAATATGTGACTTCATAAGATTGTTTCTAAAAGTAAACCGGTCATGGAAGCCTTTCCTGCAGAAGACAGAGCTAAGGAACTTAAAGATCTTTGTCTGGATACAGACACTCTTCCTCTTCAGAAAAATTTAGGACTAGGCTGGGATCTAGAAACAAACAGCTTTGTTTTTCAGGTCTCTTCAGAGGAAAAACGCTTCACAAGAAGAGGAATGCCTTGAGAAGATTCTTTTCAATCCGTGGCCCAGCAAAGTTACTTTGCTCTGCTAGGGGGTCAAACTTTTGTGGGAGCTTGTAAAGAACTGAATATTTGTGCAAGTGATACAGCAGTACAATATTATCTACTGTGAATAGCCTTTATGATCCCCTTTGGTTTGTTGCACCTGTGACTATAAAAGATAAGGCCTTAGTCTGTGAACTGTCATCTGGGAAATATAAATGGGATGCATTACTCCCACAAGATAGACTGCATGAGTGGGTACAGTGGAAGGAGTCCTTACAAGCTTTGAAAGACTTAAATATACCCAGATGTTATGGGCCTGTCTCACTGTCAGCAGCCTGTAGAAAAGAACTGCATATTTTTCAAATGCATCCATCACAACTATAGGTGCAATAGCCTACTTGAAAACAACTGATGCAGTAAGTGTATGTTACGTTGGATTTGTTATGGGAAAGTCTAAGTTAAGCCCTAGACCAGAGCATAGAATCCCATGTTTAGAGCTATGTGCAGCTGTATTAGCAGTAGAACTGTATGAGCTTATCAGAGATGAAATAGACATGAACTTGGATATTGTGAAATTCTTTACAGACAGTAAAACTGTCCTGAGGTACATCTGTAATACCTCTAGAAGATTCTTTCTGTATGTCTCTAACCAAGTAAATAGAATCAGACAATTAACTCATCCTGATCAGTGGTTCTGTGTACCCACAGAACAAAACCCTGCAGATTATGCAAAAAGGCCCACACAGACAACCTGCCTTCAGAACGCTATATGATTCTCAGGCCCGTCTTCTTTACCAACCAGTTAAAGACAATTCAGATGACAGAGCTACTGGTTATCGTCTCATAGACCCTGAAGCTGATCCTGAAATTAGGCCAGCAGTTGCAAGCTTCAGCGCTAGAGTCTCTAATACCACTATTCACTCACATTGCTTTGAGAGATTTTCAAACTGGAAGACACTAGTTGAAACTATTGCCAGACTTATTCATGTTGCCAAAAGGTTTCAGAGAAAATCAGATTGCTCACTACTTAGAGGCTGGCAAAGTTTTCATCAGCAAGTTAGCTTAGAGGAACTTTCACAAGCAAAGAAAGTGATTATCTCCTCTGTTCAGCACAAACACTTAAAAAAGGAATATGACTGTGTAAAAGAGCAAAAGGCATTCCCAAAACAGTCGTCTTAAAATTTTTACTGCTGTTATAGCTCAAGAGGGACTGCTGAAAGTTGGTGGATGCTGGTCTTTTGTAACATTTTTTCACTAAATATTTTTTTTATTATTTCAAATAAGATGTCTTAAAGGTCTTTTGTAACATTGACTGAACAAAAAAAGCAACCAATTATTGTCCCCCACAATCATCACATTGCAACAAAGATTGTAAGGTATTACTGTAACCAAGTGGCTTATCAAGGATGTCACATAACAGAAGGTGCAATCAGAGCTGCAGGTTTCTGGATACTTGGTGGTAAAAGTCTGACATCTGCAGTTATCCAGAAATGTGTTATCTGTTGTAAACTGAGAAGTGAATTAGAAAGTCAAAAGATTGCAGATTTGGCAGAAGATAGAGTGACTCCTGGATCACCATTCACTAGTGTGGGTATTGATGCTTTTGGTCCGTGGACAGTGGTAACCCACTGCGCTAGAGGAGGTTGTGCTGACAATAAATGCTGGGCAGTACTTTTTACATGTCTGTCTACATGAGCTGTGCATATAGAATTGATTGAATCTGTCAGCTTCCAGTTTTATTAATGCCTTGAGAAGATTCTTTTCAATCCGTGGCCCAGCAAAGTTACTTTGCTCTGATAGAGGGTCAAACTTTGTGGGAGTTTGTAAAGAACTGAATATTTGTGCAAGTGATACAGCAGTACGAGATTATCTACAAGACGAAGGATGCATGTTGATCTTCAATCCTCCAAACTCATCTCATATGGGAGGTGCTTGGAAAAGACTGATAGATGTAGCTGGACATATCTTGGATGCAATGTAGCTCCAAGATAAGCCTACTTATCTGGCCCATGAAAGTTTAAGTACCTTTATGGTGGAAGTTATGGCTCTTATGAATGCAAGACATTTAGTACCAGTTTCTAATGATCCAGATAATCCTGAAGTTCTCACACCAGCTATGTTTTCAACTCAAAAGGTGAACTCTTTGTTAGCCCCTTCTGGTAACTTCAAAACAGCATGCCTTCATGTAAAACAATGGAAGAAAGTTCAGAGTCTTGCTGACACCTTCTGGAAAAGATGGAAAAGGGAATACTTGTCCACCTTACAAAGTCACAGAAAGAGGACTCAAGACTGTCCAAATGTTAAAGTAGGTGATGTTGTGTTGTGCTAATGAAGGACAGTCAAAATGCAGGAATGAATGGCCTGTAGGACTTATCATTAACATGTTGCCAAGCAGAGATGGTAAAGTCCGAAAGGTGGAAGTAAGGGTTGTCAAACAAGGAAGTGTTCTTGTTTCTGAAAATGGTTAAAAATGTGTTATTGTGTGCAGCAGTATTAATAAGTGTAGTGGCATACTGTAATATGCCAGGCAGGGAGTATTCTGCCCAGCACAGCAATTCAGGTAGTTTATATTATAGTTGTATAGTTTCAGCTTTTTTTTATCTGTTGCTGCTATCTAGTGGCCTTTTATTTATAACAGTTAGATTAACTTGTTTTACAGCATTGTGGCAAGTCTCAGGAAGTGAGGTAGCTCAGTCAGGAAGTAGCTTTCTTTCACTTCTAGTCCTCATGAAGTGTAGGCATGATCTTCTTTTCCCAGGCCCTGGCATTCATATCACCTGTAAGTAGGGTTGCCACCTTTTCAAATGGCCAAAGTGGGACATTTTTGGTACAAACATCAGATTTTACAGGCCGACACATACCCACGGTCAGTACAAAGGATAGAACTTAACTTTTTTGACTAAATAAAAGCTTATTCTTGTGGCATTTTAGTTGCTTATTCTGTTTCTTATAACATTTAGGTATTTTAGATACAGAATAACTGTTTTATGCAACTATTACATAAAATATAGGAACTAATTTTGTCCTAAAATCTCAGGACATTTGCCATTTTTACAACTTTTTGTCAGGACACAACTGCCCAAAGAGGGACTGTCCCTCGCAAAGTGGGACAGGTGGTAACCCTACCTGTAAGTAATCTATAAAATGTAATTCTTTGGTATTTAGATGTGCTGTATATTGTATATATTCTGATATGTTGCTATTTGTATTGTGTTGTAGTTTTACAGTATTAAAGTTAAGAAATCTCAGTAAAGCTACAAGAAACCCTGATTCTTTCATTTATTGGATTTTCTTAAAGTGTTAAGCTGTTTGTTTAGCTGTACTATGCCTCACACAGTGCTGTGAGAATGGAACACTGGTTTTAGTAACTTGAAGGAGAGGTTTATTGCTGGAGCATAGAACCCCAGTACTGTAGTAAAATTGTATCAGGTTTTGTAATGCCGGGGTTTTATCAGGGTAGTAAAGAATCTTATGGGTTAGTATAAGCTGGCTGTAAAGGAGAAGATGGGGAAGTTCATGCCAACTGAGTTGTTTAAGGATTGAGCAGTGGTACGTGTGATGTGGGCTATTGGTGGCAAACTTTAAATTTTGTTATAGCAGGCATCAAGTTTTATATATGCATATATATATATATATATATATATATATACACATATACATATATATATATATATATATATATGCATATATATATATATATATATATATATATACACATATGGATCTGCTTACCGAAATCCCAATTCATTGACCTTCATAAAGATGAGACAAAGTTGCCAAAGGTATAGACGCTTGGATCACCACAAAATAACTACAGGAAATGAACCATTTGGCCAGCATGGTGAACTTTGCCCTTTACTCCACTATAGCGCAACCTCAGAGTTGGTATATTTAGTTAGGGGTGATGTGGGTGGCAAAGCCCTTCACTTGGGTGGGTTTGATTTGCTTTGGTTTGTGTTGTTGAACTGATTTGTTTCCCAGGGTTATTATACAGTGGTCTGAGTGTTTGTGAAACTAATCTTTGGCAACTTCACCTTGTTGCTATAAAGTTCAACTAAGTGGGATTTCAGCAAGTAGAAGTAGAGCCATATATATATATATATATATATATATATATATATATATATATATATATATATATATATATATTTCTTGTTCTTAAAAAACTGAGCTTTGTAATATTCCCTACAGAAAATACTTTGGGGATTCTAGGCTGTATGCAGTAATTATGACTAAGTCAAAAAAATGGTTATCTGGTATATTGCCTAGACTGTCATTAATGAATACAGTGATGACTATGAATATGCTAATTGAGACATTTGGCTTAAATCAATTACAATGGCTGCAGTGCAAAACATAAAAGAGAATATACTTGACAAAACATAGTCCTGAAATGCGGATGAAAAGACATCCCATAGTTATTGAGTTGTATATAATCTACTATAAAAAGGGAAATAACTCTCATAGAACTTATGAACTATATAACTTAGCAGTAAATAATATTATTAGGGTGAGGAGAATTTATTAGAACTTTTTAAATATAAGTAACTTAGAAAATATAATAGAGAATTAATGTGGAATCAGGAAGTTTAACAACAACCAATTTATATAGGAAACATTTACTTTGAAGTTTATTCATAGAGTATTCATTATACCCCAAAAAGTGAGCAGAAGATATAAAATAAGTTTAAATGAATAATGGATGTGTAAGAAGAGCTTAAAATACTGGAAAGAAATATCAGTAGATTGTGATAAACTGGAAATGTTTTGATCAGACATAGGATTTTTTAAAATCATTATAATCAGGAAACTCTGTCAACAACATAAATGAATCTTTTGAATCATCCATTTCCTACTGGAGTTCAGAAAGAACAAAGTATTATTTTGGAGCCTGTTGGCAGTTGCTAGAAATACTACAACAAAAATAGAAATATTAAATCTCACTACTATCAATTACATACTCATTTTCTTGCTTTAAAGATTTTCTGGATTTAGCCATCAATTTATGTAAAAAAAGATAAAGAAGTCATGAAACTAAGTTACAACAAATGTAATCCAAATTTAAGTATGGCATACAGTTGGGGAATGTTTAAGAAATGGTGTTAAACTGCATGGTGTCAAACCTTGGGATTTATTAGCAATCATGTAGTTGCCACACTACACTTACTTACACAATATAAGTGCGTTAGCTAAATGAGCAGCAGCGTTAATTGAATATGATGTTGTTCCATCCCACCTATATGTTTGCAAGTACCTTTTTGTGGCCAGCAATAGTGTCTGTGGTCATGGAAAGGTGGCGGCAAGTGTGAGCACAGAATGTAAAAAACATACAAGCATGTGCTGTAGCCCAGGCATATTAAGGGCAAGTACAGGGAAAGAATACAGGAGGAAGGGGTATGAAATGGGGGAATTGTACACTAAATTGTGTTATAACTGAATAACTAATTAATGTTGAAGGGGAAATGTTTAAAGTGAACTCATATTCTACAGGCAAATATGACGAAAGTGTATTTGAAGCATTTCTGACATAAATCCACCAACACTGATGTAAGGATAATTAATGTCAATGACAATCCTGCTGACATGCTAATAAAGGGTGTAAGAGGGACATAGAGCTGCAGTGTAACAAGGGGGATTGAAAATGTGATATACATGTTAATTAAATGCTGATTTGGGGTAACAATAAGGACATAAGGTAATAAATGCATAGACTGCAGTTATTGCATATGAGATATATATACAGGGAATGGATGTATGCAAGCTGACCCTGCTGCTGTATTTTCCATCTCAGCATGTATGCACAAGAACAAAAGGACCTTGCATCTGTAATGTCAAGTGCATCAGAAATGGACATGCTTTTACAAAGAAATGACAGTGGCACCAGTAGGAAAGGGGTTCATCACCTATGAGCATGTAATAGACAAGTAAGTGTTGTATAGTTATGTAAATGCTAAATGGTAATCTAATAGCACACAGCAATGCATAAGTGACAAATGACAAAACAGAGCAGATGACATGTCATGAGCCCAGTTTTGCCATTGCAGATTTGCAAACATCTCCGATATTGTAATATTGGGCATGCTAACATGAAATTAAAGGGAATAGTAATATAACAGCAATTCAACAACATTAACACAATAGAAGGTGTTGTAGCAGAGGACTAATCACAGTTTCTGATGGTCTGGCAGCATGCTATACAGTAAGAAATGTTTATGGTATAATTCACCTGCTGTTGAGATATATAGTGTGACAAAAACAATTGCAGTATTAAAGACGTGTCCTGATGAAGACATACAATACAGAGCATAATTATCTTGTGCATAGGTAATGTATGTGAGCAATGAATGACATAAGAAACATTTGCATTATGTCATTTTTGAACACATGCCAGGAGAGGTATCAGAGAGAAGCCTAATGATCATGGTCACCACAGAAATATGAGGATCAGTCATGCCATGAATAACAGCCTTGAAGGGCTTTCAGTACCTTCTTGTCATATAAGCTGTATGGATAACCTACCTTGTAGTAAAAGCCCTAAAAAAGGAGGCCTTCTGAGAGTGCCAAAAATATCATGTGTGTGTAAGCCATTGTTGTCTGACAGACAGATGTTATCATATTCAAGTCCCTTCCTGTTATACAAGGCTCTCTTCAGACCTATGATTTGATTGCATATACCACATCAGATAGCAATGGAAGCTGTCACAAATAAGACAGGAGTTGTGAGTATAATATGAGCATTCATATTTATTCAGAATGCTGGAAAGGAGCTACACATGTTACTGTTCACACAACAGTGAGCATTACAATATGACTGCTTCTTTGACAAGTAAGTTCTTTCCATCATGTAGAGCACACACTCTCCCAGAATTGAACCACAGTCTATATGTGTTAGTATACTATACAAGCCAGTACTCAATGCACAGACCCCAGGAGCACTCACAGCACAAAAGGCCCCAAATAACAATTTCACTGCCATGCAATCACAGTCTATGGTGATATATTAATATCCAACATAAAAACAGATATCAATAACTGCATACAATGGTGTTTATGAAACATCAGTACAGTCATATAATGTTGCCCCTTTTAGGAATTGAAAAGCAAGCTGTGTGACTCTGCTAACTAATGATATGTGGATGAGCCGCAAGCAGCACAGTGGGAGCCTTAACACTGTTATGACACTCCACCTACAGTAACTTATTACATCAGATGTATGTGTGGCAGACAATCTCTGAGGTAAAAGGGACTGTAGAGGCCTCTCCCTCTATAAATGGCACATTATAACTGTGGTGGATTCCATTCATACATTACAGTATAATGCCAAACAACACTAACAGGAATAAATGTGGATGTAGTCACTGAATGTGGATGTTGAACACATGACCATTTGACAGCAAAAAATACATGAGAGTGTACAGCTAGAATGGCCCATGGAAGAAGCATCAATACAGTTGTGAGATATATCACATGAAGGCATTACATCATGTGCAAGGGATATGTGTGCCTGTAATTAGTGAACTAAGTCAAAAACGAACAGCTTGCCTTCTAATTCCATCATGCCAGAGGATAACACTTCCTACATATGTTATATAAGGCAAATGTAATCACTTGTCATCATTACTCTGAATAGAAGCATTGCTGTGTGACAAAATGCCATAGCTTTTTGAAGAGGGATCAACTTCTATACCTGTGCAAAGCAAACGTGTTTGACAACAGTGTTAGCAATATGCACAGTTACCATAGGACTGACACAACGTTGTCTGAGCAATAGTGTCAGGATTTGAACTAAGTACCCAAGATCACAAGGTAAACATTAGTGCCTGAATCACAAGCACTACACCACGTGTTGCTGTACAACTCTGACAGTGTACAGTTAAATGGATGACATCACCACTGTTTATTAGATGGATGTTGATGCTAAAAAGTGGTTGAAGTGCACAATAATGTACAGCTACACATCATATTTGTCCTTGAAGAATAGTATAGACAGTATGAGGGTGAAAGACACACTTACATCTGGCCTCAGTACAAAGCACAGTATCAGAATCATGCAACACAGGAGAATTTGCACTCCAAATATGAGATACTGCAGGTATGTTAGTATTATGGAATCACTGTGTGGCCAAAAAGTCATTTTTCTTGTGGCTGCTAGGATTTACTAGTGTCACAGAGGGCCACTGTAAGTCAATCTCATAATTAGAAGTATATATATATATATACATACATATATATATATATATATATATATATATATATATATATACAGGTGGTAGTCAGGTGGCCAACGGTATACAACAGTAATCATTGTCACATTATTTAAGCAGTGTCAGGCATGAAACACCTGCCTATCCAATTATGCCATCTATACAGCACATTATCAGTACTGAGCACCACAGGAGAATAATGAGTATATGTGAGACATACTGCATCTATGAAGGGATGACATCAGCAGTGTATTGCCAAGGAGATGTATCTGTTAAAATTAGTTTTACAGTCATCTGAAGTTGTAAAAGCTGTCATTGCAAATGTGTGCAAAGCAACCTGAATTATTTTGCAGTCACACTAGTAGACGTTAAGCACTGCTATATTCGAACATCCAACATATCTATTTATACATTCTAGAGAACAGTGTAAGACATGCAAGCACCACAGGAGAAGACAGTCCAACATTTAAATAATGGCAGTTCAGTTCTGAAAGAATGACCTCATCAATGTGGTTAACCAGGTGTATAGGCAGACAATGTTATTTTGTAATCAAAACACCTGTCATTTGAAAAATGGAAATGCTCTTCCTCCACCCCATTTAAATGTTTGCATCACTTTCCCTCTAAAAAACATTAAATGGATATTTTGTCAATCTATGACACTTTTATTGGGAGCATTAATTTACACATTTGTGGATGATGTAAGGCCTAAAAAAGACATATTTTCTTTAAATAATTTCTAGAAAATTGTACTCAGCATACAAACTGTATGCATAACTACACCATTGTGTTGCAAAGAAGTTGTGGATGTTAAAGGTGGGCTTAAGAGATGGTAGAGTGATCTAGTAGTTTAAAGCATTTATCCAGAGTAAGACTTAATTGAGCACATGCTCACTTAACTGTGAAAACTCCCAGTCACTCCATCACATACAAGTCTTCCATGTTGGGAATCAAACCTTTGGCCTATATAATTACACAGTCTAAAGAACATAATATTATTCATAAGCATCACTGGAGAAGTTTGACTGTTCAGTGAAGAGAGTGCACTTTGCTCAGGAATACCTCATCATTGTATTTCATAGAGGATGTTTCTGTAAAAATTGGAATAAGCTCTGTGCTTATTTAAATGCATTAATTTCAGGGTATGTGGATAGAGTGACAAACATTACACACACACACACGCACACACACACACACACACACACACACACACACACACACACACACACACACACACACACACACACACACACACACATACACAAACACAAATTTCCTCTGTGTAGTACTGAACCCCCTGCCCAACTAGTTAAACAAGCTAGAGAGCACTGTATTAGTCACATATGTCTCAGAAAAAGTCTACTTCTTAAGGGGAGGGAGTGCACTTTTGTTAGGATGACCTCATCATTATGTTTAGTAGAGGATGCTTCTGTAAAATTGGGATAAGGGAGCTGTGAGAACAGTTAAAGGTATTCTTCTCAGTGGAAGTGGACACCACACCAAGTGCTACACACTATCTCACACACGCATACATACATACAGGTCTTCCATGTTGGGCAATGAATCTCCTTCCTATTTACACAATCTAGAGAGCACTGTATTAGTTGCAAGAGACACAGGAGAAGCCTGACTCATAATGGGAGAGAGTGCACTTTTATCAGGATAACCTAATAACAATATGTGTACCAAAAACAGGCAGTAACATTTTGCTAATGGCTGGATTAAAACCCTAGAAATTTAGCCAACAGGTACACATCAATTGGTATACCAAAAACAGGCAATAACATTTAGCTAATGGGTGGATTAGAACCCTTGAAATTATTCAAAAATCTTTCAACACCTATGAGTATTAGCTCATCACACCACAAAAGGATTTCTATTATACAATACTAAAATAACACAAATGAAGTACAGTGAGAACTTACTGAAACAGAAGGGGTAAACAGAGAGAGATAAAAGATAGATTCAGAGAGAAATAGCAATGATATGTTTTGTGAAACATGCAGGAACCTCTGTAAAGTCCTCATTTAATACATCCAGCAGCCATAAAATTGCTGCAGTAACTGTGTCACAGATCTGCCTTTCATCTGTATTTACATAGCACAGCAGATTTAAGTACATTTGCATGAAAATAATTGGACCACTACAGATTAAACTGAAGTCTTCAACTTTTGCAATAAGAAGTTAAATAGCATTCACTGTCATCCATCATGGCTGTGCTATGCTAAACTTTGGACAAATGTAAAGGACATAAAGTGAAGGCTCCTCTAGGGACCATGTCTGGCCATGTGTGTTGTGTGTGAATCTATTTTTTGAACAGATTAAACGTGAAAAAGGGTTGGATAGGACAGTGGTGAAAATGGGGTTGGTAAGCAGAGGATAGCACACACAAATTAGAATACAGAAATTTGCAGGAGGTTCTTGGGAGAGCACCACAGTAATTCACTTCTTCACAACATAAATGTACCATACCAGTAATGAATGAGAACAACAAAATAATGCTGTATGGTCAATTGGACCAAATCAATTGTGTCAAGATGACACACAGTCAAAGTGAAGAGCTATGTATGGGGCAATTTTTTTTGCTGTGGGACAGCTGCCCATTTTTTTTTTTTTTTTTTTTTTTTTTTGTGGGGAGAAAGAAAAATATTGGGAAAGGTGCTTAGAAATGACAGGGTCAGGTAGATCAGGTAGGTTAGGAAGCATGCACAGACATAAACAACATACAAGACAGACAGGAATGGTGATGGATACAAAAGGTTGAGGGATACCATGGTTGTGGCTAGGTAGGGGACATCAGAGGTGCACCCATGTCCAGCTTGAAAACAGTGAGAATCTAGTCATTAACCTTAGAACTGTCATCATGGTCTGCTGCAATAGCTTCCTGGGTCAGTGACGGATGTGGCATCATCACTGCAATGCAATGCAGGACCTTTTCAATCCTACCAATATGTACACCAAGGCCCCTCTACTTTATATCCTCCACCAGCCCTATCAGCTCCTGTAGGTAACAAAATCACCACCTCCACTACTACTGTTCCTGGAGTGTACCACTGCAGCAGCAGCCTGAGCAGAGCTACCTAACACACTTGCAGCAGGCAGCACAGAGGTTGTAGAAGCAACACTAACAGGCTGTGACCCCCAAAGTGCAGTGTCTGTGCTGCCATCTGTGGAGATATGGTGGCCCAAGCCACAGTAGTCAATGTATCTCTCTGTGCAGTTGATCATTAATTTTTCAGCAGCAACTTAAGCAAACAGCAGATTGTTAATAACTTATAACTCTCCCCAAAAAATAATGAGAAAGAAAATGAAAGAAAAAGGGTGGAGAATACAATGAAAAGAGATAATTAGATAAACGGCATGTCACAGTACTGTATTTTTTAAATACACTTGAAATGGCAATACATAAACAATTATGATAATTTACCGTTATACATCTCTGTCACATCCATATATGATGGAAAGGTATTTATGTGTCATAAAATAAACAAATCTCACTGCTGTGATATGAGAAACAGTGGCCTTTATTTCCCTATGACGGACAGGAAATATGCATTCTAATGTAATAAGTGCAATTACCATAATTTAATTTTTCCCGACCTATTACTTTTAATATTTTAGAAATACATATACAGTAATAAAAATAATTGCTACTTCAAACTGGTGTTCCTGTTGCCTAATGCAAGCCACAGAAGTTATTGGGGAACACATGCATGCTTGAGATGGAGGTTGAGGTATGCCTGCTCAGGATGCTAATGCTTGAAGGAATGAAAATAAAATTATGACTTCAATTTGTACCTGAGTCATATTTACCCAATGACTAGTTAATCTCTCTTGGTGCACCTCATTGTTTGTCTCAGTCTCTTCTGGAGCTGTACATTAAAAAAAGAAAATAAATATATATGAACGCATAATGAGTACCTGCATTATCTGGCTAGATAATTAGTGCCACATCATAGACAGGTTATGGTTCAGTATACTTACACAACTGGAGGGTGTTCCCAGTCATAAATTCAGCCTCCCATCAGTTTTGGAGGTCCTGAATGCACTTCTTAAGGTCTCTGTATTGGGGATGACATTGGTCCCTATTGCATGGAATGCCTGTTGCATTGGAGACAGCCTTTGCTATGCTAGTCCAAGCCTCAGCGTTATACTGAGACCCAGTATAATTCCCCTGCAGCAGCCTATGGCTGTAGCATTTAATGAGGAGTGCCACTAATATCCTGGACTTCTCAACACCCCACCATTGTGCTCTAAATTTAGCACCATTCTCTCCCTTGCCAGCCATGTCTACAAATGTCAAGCTAATAAAATATGGCTGAATTTGTACCCAGTGCAGATCTCTCCTGTTACTGATATTTTGCATTAGCACAATGGAAAGCAGATGGATTCCTTAGTAGGCACAGTGACACTACTGACATCAAATAACAGTAGAGGTGTGCAACATGGTATTGAGCTTTGCCATGTGTGATTCTCAAATTATTAACACAGGTTCCATTGTTCAACAATGAAATACTTAATAGTATGGCTTTTACAACTTGCAGTTTGGAATGAGAAATATAGGAAATTCACATATTTTCCATGTTGGGGCCTACACAATGTAAAAACATTATTTTAACAGCTGGAAATCAAGCTCATGGGAGACAGTTTGTGAAAATTGAAACTTACTTTATTAACTGATATTGCCAAAGGAGAACTACCTTTTCAGCATAGAAATTAGATACATAGTATTTTCAGAATGAATGTAGATACACTTCAAAGAGGCCAACATGTGAGTGTTTTTCATTATTTCAGGGAATGAATTCCTCTGTAAAAGACAACATTTATGTTTGCAAATATATTTCGGATGGATGCAATTGAAAGTGCTGATTAATACAGTTTGTTTTATGCTGCATACATACTTCACAAGACATAACTCTCCTAAACACATAGTTGGGATATCGGATGAGTCATGATGATTATAACAAATGTATTGTGCCCATTATATATATATATATATATATATATATATATATATATATATATATATATATATATATATATATATATGCAAACACATTTTATGTTAAATATTATCATGTTCATATCTAGAAAATTGGATGTACATTAGCTTGAGGTCATATATGAAAAATAATGATATATTCTAAATAGAAAAGCTTAGTTATACAAAGATTACTGATAAATTGCTTGTAAGAAACAGGATTAATATTATCATTTTTTTTTACTGTTAAGAGTCATAATCAAAATGTTGTGAGAAATGGGCATCTTACAACCTTTGCAAAAAGTATCTTGTAAATGGATTCAGGCCCTTAATCAGTTGTATGTTTTGTCTAAAATTACTGCACATACATACCTAGACTCACAGAGATATTTCTATAACAGATGAAATTTCTGTTTAGAAAAGTACACCATTGCCAGGCATGTTTGCACTACCTAAGGCAGCCTAAGATAATTTTTTCACTTTTTCCTTAGCTAATAAACCATGTTTGCATGCTGCCAGGCAGAGAGAAAATGCACATTAAAATGAAAAAAGGAAATATTGTGAATAATTGCAATATGATCTCTAAACAGGATTTGAACAATGCTTCATGTGCCTTATTTCTCTTGGTTCACTTCAGTTACACCTTGTACCATAGAATTTGACATTTGTTAGGTGTATTTTCTAAGGTAAATACTATCCATGTTGTGGAGGGCTGCACAACAATGCTAAACAAATTTGATCTACCTAATGTAGCCTAAACTAAATGTTTCACTTTTTCCTTAGGTAGTGAACCATGTTTGCATGCTGCCGATTGGTAAGAAAATGCACATTAAAATGAAAAAAGTACACATTGTGAATAATTGCAATGTGATCTGTAAATAGGATTCGAACAATGATTGATGTGCCATATTTCTCTCAATTCACTTCAGTTACACCTTCTACCACATAATTTGACATCTGTTGGGTGCATTTTCTGAAGTAAGAAAGTAAATGAAATACAATGAATGGGTGCATATATAGCAATGACCAGAGCAAGAAGTGCATCCAAGTGAAGCACTCATCCTTCTCACATCTCCTTGCAATATCACACATGTACTTTGGAGAACACATTATCAGACTTGTAGTTAATGACAAATAATGTGAAAATGGACAGACAAATGATCACATGTTGTTGTCAATAGTGACAATAGTTGATTTTTAAACAACAACACAATTGTATCATAAAATGTAATGAAATATGTATTCAGACCACTCTCTTTAACATTTTCATTTAAGTGGATTTGAACCATGTAACAGATGTCCTTTATCTCTTAGCTCACTGAAGTTATACCTTGTGCCACAGAGAATGTTACCTGCAATGTTTTTTTCTTCCCTGAGTAATATGCAGAGTGTTAACAGCAGCACAATGCAGATGGGCTAATTTGTGCTACCTAAGGCAGCCTAAACTAAATTTAGCATAAACTAACTTTATCACTGTTTTCCATAAGCCATGAAAGTGAATTCTGTGCTGCCAAGTGATGCACAATTGCAGAAGGCAGTCTTTATCAGAAGCATTCAAATAGCTTTTGGGGAATAACAACTTGAAGACACATTAAATGAATCACAATGTAACAATTTATATGTAACAAAGTAGCAATGAGCATAACTAGTAATGCTTTACAGTGATACAGCTGTCTCACATCTCATTGTCACATCAGTACTATCAGATATGTGTTACAATATCATAACTTTAGCTAATGCCATGGGAATGGAGAACAGCACAGACAATAGCTGAAACGCTTTCATTGCTCAAACAGCACACACAATTAATATTTACATAATTTCAAATGACTTATCTGTCACTTTTAGTGAATACTGACCTTACCTAAGTTCCCCATATCAACACATTCATGCAACAAAATAAATGTCAAGATTTAGTATGAACTCCCTCAGTAAAATGATCTGGGAACAGGTTTCGATCCCTGTATCACCTGTACTGTTTCTCTAAGCTGAATACCTTTATACATTATGCCACAGAGACAAGGGTGTAACAACTTAAATTTCTTCACTCAGTATTGTTCAGACTACCAAAGAAAGCACAAGAAGGCCAGTCTTCATTGTGCTATTGATCACAGTCCAAATAAAATGTGTCAGTTTTCACCTTGGGCAGTGAAATGCAGTTCAGTGCTATTGAGCACTGCCAGCCAATGGTGCACAATGCCAAACTGTAAGCAAACAATAGAAGGAAAAAAAGAAAGGTACAGCAAATACTTTAAATGTGTATTTCACATGTTTAAGCAACTTTGTTATCTTGCATCAAGGATCTGAACAGATTTGAACCCTAAAACAAGGGTATTGAAGGCAATCATTTAACAGTATTTCCCAGAGTTGCCACAGTCAAAGACATATATTAGCAAGGAGTAAAAGAGATTAGATGTAACGATAATGTGATATTGTATCAAGTAATGTTGAAAGTGCAACAGAAACAAGTTAAGAAAGTTGTCCTTTCTCATTTGACAGTGAATGTCTGGATGCTTGGGGGTCTGGTCCAGCAAAGAGAAACACATTTTTGCAGGCCTGCACCCCCCATGTGGGGAGCTGTGCTCCGCACAGCCCTGCTACTTATATATACTAATTCCGAGATCGCACTACAGTGGGTAAAAGGTATATTTCCTTATCCCCACTGGACCGTGTTTCGGTAAAGTGATTTTCACAAAAGTGCACTTTCACTAAAGTGGGTCTCAGCTTTCTCTTGTTCGAAGAAGTGAGGTTTCGAACAAGAGAGAGAGTTATAACATATTTTTCATTACAGATTCCATACTTAACTTGCCATTAGTACAAGTATAAATTGTGTCCCTTAGTGGCTGTCCCTGTTTGCTGCCATAAAGATACAGCCATTACATGCTTAAGTAAAAGTTGTGCTGTTTGGAAGGCATCAGTTTTCCTATTTGTATGTGTATGTTTGATCTTAGGCTTTGAGATAGGTAGTGATTGTGTGTGCTTTCCTTTGACTCTTAGCCAGAGCCAGGGCATACTGTGCATATCTCCGTCTGCCAGCACTATCTACATCACATGATTCTCCCTCAGACTACTCATCTGTACCTGCTGCTGCTTCTAGTGCTGGCCCTAACTGTGGTCCAGCCAACAGCTGTCCTTGTAAAGTCCTCTACAGCTAATTATGAAGCTTAAATAGCATCCCTAGCCAAAGAACATCATAAGGCATTCTCTAACCATGTCTGCAATCTGAAAGGGAGTGCCCAGCTATGCGCCAAATTGGTAGCAGATGGTACCACTCACACTATACTGGATGAAACTGCCAACCTGCTAGCTGATAGATTTGGTGCCCACTTCACCCACCTATCCCACCAGCCATACGCCAAAGCATACCTGACACCAGTTTTCTACCTAGTATCTCTAGAGATCAAGTCATATCTGCTCTCTCCAAGGCCAAAACCATGACCTCAATGGGACCGGATAATATCCCAGGTTGCTTACTAACCAATTTAAAACAGAACCTATCTGAGCCATTTTCCATTCTCTTTAACCATAGCCTGACAACTGGCTTTGTACCAGCAGAATAGAGAACAGCAACAACAATTTCCTTGCATAAGGGGGGGCATCAACTGACCCTGGGAACTATAGACCCATAAGTCTAACCAGCCTTATCTGCAAGGCCATAGAAAGAATCATCATGAACTTTATCAAAAAGGACATAGGTGACCTTCAAACCCTAAACCCAACCCAGTTTAGCTTTGTTAAGCATAGATTGTGCTTACTGAACCTGGTAGACTTCTTCAAGAAAGTCACTAAAGCTCTGGATGAATGTAAGACAGTGAATACCACCTATCCGGACCTCGCCAAAGCTTTTGACACAAGCCCCCATTCAGGTGTCATTGAAAAACTCCCCCAGCTAGGTGTTAACCCTTACATTACTAGATGGGTAACTAATTGTCTCACTAACAGAGCTCATACTGTCAAACTGGTGTCTCCACCTCTACCAGTAAACCCGTCACCAGTGGCATACCGCAAGGATCTATACTGGGCCCTTTACTAGTTGGAATCTATTTCTTGGAAGTCCAGGCTAAAGTAGACACCATTTAGCTTACTAAGGTCACTAATGATTGTAAACTAGTTGCAATCATTGAGTCCCCCAATGATGCTGACATATTACAGGAAGGGCTAACACGAACAAATGAATGCTGCCAAAGTCGCTGTCTAAAACTAAATGCAAAAACGTGCACTATTATCCCATTTGGCAAAGCAGAATTCTCCACTTATTACAATATTGACAGCACACATCTAAGTTCAAACCCAGTGGAGCAAGATCTGGGAAACACAAGTCGACAGCAATCTGAACTTTGACCACCAGGTTTCCATGATGGTAAGGAAAGCGTTCTACATTGCTCATCTCATAAGAAAATGCATCACATCCAGGTCTAAGGATGTTATAACCACACTTTACTCAACTCTTATCAGACCATTAATAGATTACAGTGCTCCCTTCTGCATGTATCTTACCAGACACCTGCAGCAACTGGAGAGACGACAGAGGTTTCTCACTAATAGGTATACAGGGTCTCCCAACCATGACCTACATGGATAGACTGAAAGCTCTGTCACTATATTCTGTATCATATAAGCTACTGAGATGCAACTTATGCCTGCCTACAGGGCAGTCTCTGACCCCGACCTGATGGAAATGCTGCACATCCACAAATCAAATGGCATTAGAGTCACTCATTCTAGGGATCTCAACCTTGCCAGTAACATTAACAGAACATGCTGGAGAGACAGGTATTCTCCCAGAGATTACCACTGCTCTCGAATAAACTTCCAATTCATGTGAAGCAGAACTCCTCAATGATCATGTTTAAGTGCAACCCAGGCAAATGGATGGGTGATCACAAATTCACCCCGGGGATGCCACACATGTCCCTTATGGACCAGGTAGTCGGTGCTGATCTGTAAAGTACATCAATCTAACCAAGGACAATTGGGGCAACCCAGGATTAACATGGCTAGGCTTATAAAGGCTCTAGGGCCGCTAGCCTAGTAACCTCCTATGAACCTATGAACCTATAAGTAAAAAGATGCAACCTGGGTGCTCCACAAATAATTTGAAGACTTCATAGAATTCTTTGCAGGACTTTGTCTTTGAGCATCTTACCCATGCCTGCCTGACAGATTGACCTCAGCTCCTGACTGATTTCATGAGTGCTATGAGACTTAAGAGTTTACAGCCTAAGAGTGTACCTGTCATACTCTGTGCTGCCAGTAAAGATATTTTGCATTCATGTTGATTCCTCAAAGGCAGTTTCTGCAAATGCAAAAAACTCAAAAGCAGTTTACCATAATCACATTCAGCAAACTTTAAATAATTTTTTTACAGGGAGGCAAGCCTTTCTGTACCCCCATGTGGGGGATACCCTCACACCCCACCCTACCCAGAATTACATATACCAACTCTGAGGTCACACAACAGTGGAGAAAAAGGCAATCTACAATGTCAATGAAGATGGTTTTGGCATCTACCTTTGATTTCTTTGCATTCGCCGAAACTACATTCAGTGAGATGACATGATCCCAGATGTTTTGATGATAGCAAAGCAACACTAGAGGTGAGGGACAAGAAATTGATTTTTTTCTTTAAGTAGATGTTAGAGCTGTGAGCACTAGAAAAGATCGTTAATGGCACAGATAGGCTGTAAGTCATTATAAGGCTCTAAATTCACTGTTAGTTAGTAAATGGGAATATAATAAAAACTCCTTAATCTCACTCTAGAGCAAGTAGAAAGGATTCCACTGAAGTCAGAAGCCCTACTAGTCCATCTAAATAGGTGCACATAAAGGATCAAGACTCTCATATAAAGGAACTGTAACAAGACTCTAAGGGTCAGAGGCCTAGTATTAGCATAAAAGGAACAAATAACGAATTTGAACTTCCTCTGTTAGCTTATGGCAAAAGCCCTCTAACAGCATTATGTGTGAGGGTATAAAGTGACATGTATTAGGTATAGAGGTAATTTACCAGAACTTTGTTAGAAAATCAGTTTCATTCATATCAACTATTCTGAGTGCGATATTTTTTCTCTCTTCATATATAATTCACATTGATAAAAATCTACGACAATGTTCACCCTTGTTGAAATGCTCAGACTCAACAATTCCTTCAGATGGCAAAGCAATAACTAAGCTAAAACCTCTAGTTGTAATCAGAAGTAAGAGTATATCTAAAATTCCTGAAAATTATACATACATATGGACTTCTACATCAATCCCAACTTTGCTTCCAGAATTGTTACAGTGCAATGAATGCCGATCTCAGTGCTACGGACAACATAGTCTTAAATATGGATAATGGTCTCTTAACTGGAACACTATTTATAGCCTCACTAAAGCTTTTGACTGTATGGATCATGGCCTGTAATTAAAAATTCCCAGTGTCTGATGAACCCCTGCATTGGTTCAAAAACTACCTACATAACAACTGCAAATGTTGAAGCAGACAATATTTTCTCTTAACAAAACCTGCTGATGACTGAACTGCCCTAAAGTTCTATACTAGATCCCATATTATCATGTCTGGCAGTTGAGGCAGAGGGTTAAGATTGTAAGCTGTAGCTCCAGTGGTACAGGGCATTATTACTTCATTCCTCATTTGCCTGCTGTGTTACCTTGCACAAGTCAGTTAAACATTGCACCCAAATTAACCCTGAAAAGAGACTGTGTTCAGTCGGCCTACCCAGATATTAAATGGATATTAGTTTCATCCTTTGGATGAGGCATTAAACCAAGATTCCCATCTGCTTGAGTTGGTGGTAGCTCAGGTGGATGTAAAAGATCCCACTGCTCCTGTGAAAAAGAGTAGGAGGAAGTTCCCCAATGCCTTGCCCAAATTTTCCCTAATAGTTGAAATACCACCTCGGGTCTTCCCTGAAAACAGACCACTAGCCTAGTGGGACTAAACCAGTCAACAATGGATAAATAAATAAATTCCTCAGTTTCATAAATTGCCTTAATACTGAACTCATAAACATAAATAAGACATGTTACACAAATTATTTAGTTTGTACAGGTAAATGTTCTTCACACAGACAGAAAGACATACAAAATGACTTCTTTAAGATCAGAGGATCAGCAGTAGCTCAGCAAATATATTTCAAAATACTCCAGATGAATGTTGGAATCAACATTATGCTTCTGACATTATAAATATTAAAAAGTAATGTAAAGGGGTCCAGGGAAGTAAATAGTGTGGGAAGAAATAGCCAGGGAATTGTTATGGCTAGGCTTGTATAGGCCCTAGGGCTGATAGCCTAGTACTAACCTATGAACTATGAACTATGAACCTATTATGTGAACAGTACACATATGGCTCATTTTTATACATTTGGCAGTTTAAACAAATGTTAGAGTGAATATTTAATATTAGTGCCTTTACTCTGCTTTAACTGTGTGTTTCTTTAGTGCTGTAGGTTTAAGCAGCATTGTGTGGAATTAACAGTGCTATGCCATAGGACATGAAGAGCCATTCACCGTCATTTGGCATTCATTTGTGATGTGAAACTCTGTGCAAAAAATGAAGAGATTTACTAGGGGGAATTTCTGCCATGTGTTTGATGTGTTATTCTATTTTCTGACAGATTAAAGGTGTGAAAATGGGGTAGCTAGGAAAGTGGTAAAATGGGGGCAAACAGGGGGATGAGCAAATGGGAAGCAATATAGGAATTTGCATGAGGGAATTATGAAAGAACCATACCTATCTACTTCTTCAACAGTGTAATATGAAGATGTATATAAAACTGGATGAATTTAGACTGTCACCATAACACAAATAGGTGAAAACAACGCAATTGTATTATATAGCCAATTGGACCGAATCAAGAAGATGAAGTGAGGAGCCATGTATGGGACAATTTTTTTTCTAGGACAGGTGTCAAGTTTTTTTATTTAATTTCAGTAAGAAAGGAATATTGGGTAAGGGATGTAGGTATGTCAGGGTCAGGTGATTAGGGCAGGTGAGGAAGCAGGTGCAGACAAACAGGACTAACAAAATAGAGACAGGGATGGTGAGGGACACAAAAGATTGGGAACACCATGATTGGGGATAGGGAGGGGATATTAGAGGCACATGCCCATCAAGCATGGGGACAATGAAAGTCTAGTCCTTACTCTCAGAACTGTCATCCCACTCCCCTTCCTCAGCTTCCTGTTGGAGTGCTTGATGTTTTTGCTTTCTCAGCATTCCAACCAGCATCTTCTCTATACAGCTGATGCATGTACCAGTGGTACCTCCTACAACCTGACACACCATGCCTGGCAGCTCCAGGTGGGTGACAAAATCTCCACCTCTACAAATACTCCTGGAGGGCATCACTACCCCAGCTGCTGGGCTAATACTTCCTGATGTTGAGAGCCTATGTAGTGCAGGAGTTGCAGTGGCAGTACTACTAGGTTGCATCCCAGATCTGCTGGACATCAGTCAGGCAGCCATTAGAAGGGTGACAGGCTGAGCTGCACTGGTTGGCCTATCTCCTTGTGCTGGAAATCCTTTTGTCAGTTGTCATAAAATCACAACATTGGAATGTTGTGATCACACATATAAAAAAAGAGAGAGATAAGGGATGGGTAAGAGAGAAAAAAATAAAAAGATAATTAGAACCATCATATGTCACATACAATTAATTACTACAATAAAAATATATTTTTACTTTTATGTTAACTATACTTTTTAAAAATACAAATTAGGACTGAGAATTGTTCCAAGTAATCCTTGCAATATGCATATATTGCACATATGCTTTTAAAACAATACAAATTAAGTTATTAACATGGCATTTACGCCAACTGTGTTGGAATTAATGCTTAAGATTTTTACTGTGTAGTTGCTACCTGGGGAATGTGAACCCACAACATCTGAACACAGTATTACAACTAACTCTTATAATTACCTTGAGCTACAGAATGAAGCATGCATGCTTCCTTTTATAGTTAAGATATGCATGCTTAATTTGCTTCTAATGTATAGAAGAACAATACTTTTAAGAAAATAATAATTAATTTGTGCTGCATACATACCCCTTGCTTCTCTCAGTCTTTCTAAATATTCAACGTGGGCTTCCCTGTTGGTTCGAGGAACAATTAATGTTATTAAATGCTATAGATACTACTGATAGAATTAATCTTACGTCTGCACTTATGGAAACTGTGTTGAATAATTTTATTTATTTTGAAGGTCAATATTACAAACTACTGGCATTGCAATGGGTGCAACTGGCACCCGTCCCTTTGCCAACCTAGTTATGGCTAGCTGGAAGGCAAAATATGTTTTTAACAGTGAGTTTCAAGAGTCTTGGATTTATGCACCTGCTTTTTAGATGACATATTTATTTTGTGGAAGGATTCTGAACAGAAACTCAAATAATTTATTAAATATATTAATAATACAGCACACTTCTTGAAATTTACACACACATGTAGCATAGATAAGATTGTCTATTTAGATGTTGAATTGCAAAAGAAATTAGATGTCAAAAGATATATTTCAAACATCTATAGGAAAGTGACTTTTTCCAACTCATATTTACATTTTACAAGTTGGCATCCTGTTATAAACACAAAGCTGTAGTAAAGGGCCAATTTGTATGGCTAGCCAGGATGGTTTATGAAATGTATACTTTTAAGAAGGAGTGTGATAATTTAATAGAGATGTTTCAACATAGGGGGTACCCAGACGAATTTGTATTTGAGATAAGAGAAGAGGTTTGGAATAAAAGAAATAATGGTACCTATACACCTTTAATTAATACACAGGAGCAGTCCAGAGATATCCATCATGTGTGTAATATTGTTGGAACATCTGAGGACAATAGGAATTTGGTTAATACTACATTCATATTAGATAGTAAAGCTTTACTAAGTAGTATTTTTAAGAATTGGAATCTTTTCAGGATGGATGAAACAGTGTTAACAAATGTGAGGTACAAACCAGGTATTTTTTTATAAGAATGATTGGTCTTTTAAAATATGTTAGAGAGGAATGAGATGATAACTCCAAGTAATAATAATATTTTTAATCTTAAGAAGTGAGGGAACCATGAGCCTCTGCAGGCAATCTCTAGGCCACTACATGTATAATTGCTAATCCTGTCATGGTGTGATGCACATGTCCCATATGAATAGTGGCAGCATGTAATGCAATCCAACAAGTATACACATATGTACAATATGCTTACTATCTTCCATAATATAGATATAGGTAGTTTGTTTTCAATGGTATAATAATGGCTAGGATTTTATGTGATATTGGCCATTAGCTTAGTAATGTCCTATGACCCTATGAACAGTTGACATGTCAATGTTGCTGTCATTGACATGTACTGTACTGAGGTATGGATGAACAGTATGGGTGTGAGAGAGTATCTGTGATGTGAGCTAATGTTTTGATGCCTGTTGCTGCCATTTCATTACATGCTCCTTCTATAACAGCTGCAGTAATATGACTCCTGAGAACTGCTGACATGGTATGATACATTTTTATGTATGTATATTGTTGGCTTATTAGGACATGTGTTGCCGTGGAGCAGATCAATTTTCTACACAGTTCACATTCTGCCATCACAGTGACACATGCAGTACGGCACAGGTGTGCATGTGTCGGCATACCATCATTAAATGTTCTGTGACAGGCATCAGTATAAATTCATATTGATTACATGGTCACAAAGTCTTGTACATACACATGCTGTTATGCAGTGATATACACCATAATGTATCACACATTTGGATTCAGTTGAAACCTTCTGGAATTCATTGTATGTGCAGCTGTGTTCTGTTCACATCAGCAGCACCATTCTGTGACAATCTAAGGGGACGGCGAAAGCCAACACATTCCGGCTTGGCTTATAAATGCCTTCAGGCAGATAGCCTAGTACCTACCTATGAACCTATGAACCTATTAGCATTTGTGTCAGGAAATGTTCTGCATGAGCCACAAACAACTGATTTGTAATGTGTCCTTATTTGGCATCAGGCCATTCAAATGCAGTTTTCCCATGAAACACATTGGGTCTATATTACGTGATCGAATGTTTAGTTAGTTGAATAACTAAACGTCGATCACTAAATGTCGAAGACCCAAAACTGCGGATGGCAGTTTCCACTCAGGGAAACAAGTCGTTTGGCTGTTACGTGGATTTTGCCATTTCTTCAATGTGGAGCGATCTTGGAGTTGGTATATTTAGTTAGGGGGGGTGGGCAAGCCCCCCACTTCATTTGTGTTTATTTATTTATTTTTTTTAGGTATGACAATGGCATTGTTTCTCTGTGTGGAAACTGCCATTCATGGTTTTGGGTCTTTGACATTTAGCGATCGATGTTTAGTTATTTGATTAAGTAAATGTTTGATCACGTAATATAGACCCAAACACATATATAGGCATATGTTATATGATGTAAGTACGTGACATTGGCATAGTTGTATTATTGTATGAATAGTACCAATGTGTGGAATGTGATGAATGACCAATCATGTATTTATAAGTCTTTTCACAAATAATTTACTCTAATAAATGTGAAATGTTAAGGGGAATACACAACTAAGCACAGATCAGTATATGGATGAAACCAGACATACACAGCTGGAGTAAACAGACAATTTGCTAGCTGACAGTTTGTCTTTCTCATCACCCCCATGTCACCACTGGCCATCAGCTAAAGTATACATGCAAACATTACTCAGGTTTTATTCTTAAGACAGCAGCTCATCTGTGTGATCTGTATAGCTGATAATACAGAATCAATGGGCCCTGACAGCATCACAGATTGCCTATATTGTGACTTAAAACCTGACCTACTAGACACAGTTGGAACCGTACTTCAACACAGCCTCTAGACAGCCTATGTTCCCATAAAAGGGTGTACAGCAACATGCATCCGTCTAACTGGGGAAGACCATCACCTGATGCATGGAGTTATAGACCCATCCTGACTTCCCTCATCTGTGAGGTAGTCCAATGATTCATCATTATACCTTCTTTCAAAGGAGTCGGGTAATATCTCATCTGTGTACTAAACCCATATTTGATTTGTTAAGGCTACATCATGTCTGTGACATCTGTTTGCTGTCTTTAAGAAGGTTACCATGACAACAATATAATCCTGCATAACTTGACCTGGCCAAGGCATTTCACACAAATTCACACTCGGGTATTATTCATAGATTCATAGATTAGTACTAAGCTAAGTGCCCTTGTGGGCCATTTTAAGCCTAGCCAGTTATCCCTTGTGAGACTCAAACCCTGTACCTTGTGTTTGTAAGGCAAACACCTTAACCATTAGGCCACCCTCCCAACCCAGAGAAACTGTCTCACATGGCCATAAACACCTATGTCACCAAGTGGGTAGACAACTGGACCACAGTCAAATACAGTGCAGTGACCAGCTCTGTACTTCAGGGCTCTGTCCTAGGCCCCTTCCTGTTCATTATTTAAGTTTCAGACATTAATATTGGCATACACATCCTTTCTCCAACCAGCTTTGAGGAGGACTGCAAATTGTGGACAATCACTGAATCCAAATGTGGTATTGGTATTAATGCAGACAGTTATCAACACATACAAAGGATTGCTGCCACAGCCATGGGGACACAGTAGATGAAGAGAATTGGGGGGATTAGTTCCATTATGAAAGCAAATACTCAAAGTAATTACAATATAGACAACACACCCCTATGAGCAGACCAAGTGATATGTGACCTGTGTACTCAGGTAGATGGTATGTAAAATGTAAACCAGCATGTGCCCACAATGGTGACCACTCCCTTGTATATAGCACAACTTATGAGTATTTGTGGAACATCCACTTCAAAGAGAATTATAGTGTCATTGCTCTTAGCCCTAATCACATCAGTCATTGAGTACAATGCACCCTTTTGCATGTATCTCCCAGCACATCTTCCCGGGATGAATTACTCAAGTGTACCATTTTTGCCACAGTGAGCTGCTACACATCTTATTGGCCATACCTAAGTATTTTTTTGATGTATAAACATTAGGTGTTGACAGTGCAGAACCCCCTTCAAGGTGTTACACAAGATGCATGTGTGATACGTGTTCCTGTGATGCACACAGTAAATACATAGCTGATTGACAAAATTGACAACATTGATGGCATGGGCTACATTTGTGAAAGTATGGATTGCGGAATATATATGCCATGCAAACCTGTGAACCAGCCAGGATTGTTTGAAATTCCAAATACGAGTGTAACAGTGTTCCTCCTAACACATCCAACAGATGTTACATTTTGAGGAAGATGTACTTGAGTGTCCTCATAGATTGCTAACAAATGATGTCAGCTGTACAAGTGTATTCATGCAGAACCATCTATAATCACTGACATTCACATATGTTATGTCACTGAAATGGATTAATGGTGGTATTATACTGATATTGTCCATGAATGTGCATGCTTCTGTCTAGTGTTGTTCATGAGCCTGTTGCTATGTGTCCTGCTTGTTTGAGAACTATGCTGACACTACAGTCAAGTTCAGGCAACTCATTTTGCACAGCTTCACAATATGCACCTACACCCTATTGGATATACCGTTTTTGATAAATGACTCTCCAGTGTTCATGTCAGGATACTTCAGTCAAGAATAATACTCTCCATTTATATGTCACCTTGTGTGACAGTCACATAATATTCAATAACTGTGTGATGTTTATGTGACTATACCCACACAGGAGGTGTACACAGCAGTATGTACTGTATCATGTAGATATGTGATTAGTGTTCATACTACAACTGTCTTGTCCGTGTGGTATACATACACTGACATGCCCTCATCTGCTGTACATTACCATGTTTCACCTGTCCTCTTCCCCTGTGTTCATTCCTGCAATTCATCTGTGTGTCCCTCTTCAATACACACACTTACCCTGAAAAAGTATTTGTACCCTTGCTGATCAGTTGCAAAATATTTATTCAGTATGCCTAAAACAGATTTCCACACTACTCTGCACTGTATACACTTTAATATAATGTGTTGGAACTGTATACATTGTTTTATTAAAAACCTTGGTAGTCATCGTGGCTTTCTGCGCAATCCCGCAGACCTAGTTTGCCTGTAGGTAAAAAGGTTTACATGACTGCAGGTGTTTGTCTTGCTTTACATGGTTTCCTGGCCAGCAACACTGTTGCTGGCTGTGAAACTGCTCTTGCTTATGTTTAAACATGGTGTGCTCATGCATATACAGTTAGCACTCCTGCTCATCACACAAACACATAAACTCCATGTAGGCTTTGCGCTCAGCCTACACAGAGCTTATTGAACCCCCAGGTCAGGATTGGCAAAACCTACATGCTGATTTTTTTGAGATGTGAATACATTTTACTTTTAACTCTTCTCTCTGTCACTATTTTTAGTTCTAACTTAGTTTAAATGTTTTATAGTAATTGTTTATTCCCCTACCATATTTAAGCATTCTTATTATATACTGATTTATTTAGTTTTCCTGAATTTAATTTACTTAATTTGCTGCTGGATATGTGAACTAACTTACTCTGAATTATTTTACTGCTGTAATCCCTAGGCCCCAAGAGAAAAAAAATACAATTGCTGAGAAGCAAAAGAATATCACTATTGCTATTTGGACAATGTTGTTGTGCATGCAATGGTGATATTCTATGATTCAGACACATGATAAAGTCCCAGTGAGCAAGACTTCACTAATGGTTCATTAACATGTCTCTGAATCACACATCAATGCAGTTAGATATAGTCACCTTACCAGCCATGCAAGACAGCTGCAAAGTCACTTTCAAACATTCACATTTAAATACAACCCCACACAAATGCACATACTAGTACACGCGCACACACACACACACACACACACACACACACACACACACACACACACACACACACACACACACACACACACACACACACACATCTTTGCATCACTTACCTTCCATGGAACTAGCAGCTTGGATCCTTCCATTGAAGTAAATGGGCACATGCAATCAAAAGATGGTATATAATTGTCTGCTCTGCTCCCCAAATAGTGCAGTAGCACTATTCTCTGAATCCATGTCTTGAAACCTTTTAGAGCAAGACCTCTGGGCAAAGCCAAAAATAACGGGGTGACAAAGGCCCAAAATCAGGAACAGAGTTTAAATATTGCACTTATAAACTGAAAGTTAGGCTTTGCTTTAGCATGCATTTCTGATAGATATGAAATCTGAACCTAAAATGTCTGCCATTATTTAGTGACTTTTAATCCTCAATGATTTGCTGGAAATCAGTTTTGTGAGAAACAGACTAAAATATGAGGCAAAAATATGGACATTCTGTGAAATTCTGGACAGTTGAGAGTACGTCTGAATCACTTTACTATTCTGTTAATACGTTGATAAGATTTCTGTGCGACAGGGCATGGCTAATTAGCGATACCTGTGCCCCTGTATTGTTGCACTTGCGTCTGATTTTCCAACAAGACTGCTTTCCATGTTACACCAGTACAGCAGTCTTCAAACTGCACTAACCTCATGCACTGTGCAGTCCTGCGGTGAATGGAATAATGCAGTGTGTTAGGTGTAACTGAACCTCAGGGAATATGTGTTAACAGTCTAGAGTAGTGAGGAAATATTTTTTTTTCTGCAGTGTATGCTGGTCCTTGAATGTTGATTCATGTAAGGTCATATGAACATTTACCTTCTATAAAGCACTAGTGGTTACATTTGTTTTAGCTGTGAGGGTGAGCTATTTATTTTACTCAGAAAGACAATTATCATTAACTCACTAGAGTATTTTATTTTAAGCATGCAGTGAACTATATGTAAATTTTGTATGCCTGTTTTTCTGTGTGTGTGTGTGTGTGTGGGGTGTGCATGTGAGTGCACGCACATGTGTATATTTTAGGATTTGAAGATGAAAATAATCATCATAGTTTTAAAGGCTTAATTTCAACAAACTGCACTTAAGAAAAACACAGATGGTAAAGACTTTCCAGTTTATTGCAGAATAATATAGTTAATTTCCTCTTAACTGTGTGTAGCATAAATATAAATCCCAAGTGGTGAATCTTTTAGTCAGCTTCATCAATTGAAATGAAAGAGTAGACGCTAAACTGCACAAAAAAAATAAAGCTTGCAGAGAAAAAAATCCATCAGTGTCATAAAACTTCTTCAAGACTGACAGGTTTCTTTAGGGAAGAATACACATCTAAAAGCAGGTTCTAAGATGCTCTCAGACGTTCTATGTGCAAATCAAGACATTTGTAAATATATGTTTTGGTATATTCAAGTGTACATTTTCATTTATTTACTCATTCAATGCTAGCTAAATTATATGACAAACAAATGGGATGACCCCATGCTTATGGCATCACTTAATGGTGACAATGAGGAATAAACTGATATAATGTTATATAGCATCATCACCTTTTATACACAGTAATTACAAATCAACATGATAAACTACAATTAATGACTGCGAGTAAATGAAGATACTTGAGCAGGAATGTTACTGCTTAACATGAACAGTGTGCTGTAACTTTAAATGGCATAACGCTACAGGGACAAGAAAAAAGCAAAAGTTGTGGCTGAATTTTGAAATTAGCATGTCAAAACCTGAGACTGAAACTTCTCCCATTGCTGCTTGATATACCACTGAAGCCCCATGACAATGCAATTATAACACCGTGGATTTAATTTCTCAGTGGTCAATTTGAAATGACATTAATCTTTATTAATTGTGACAGAATTCTATTTTGGGTGAAACAAATTTCTCCTTTAGGAAAAAATGTTCTCCAAAGCAGAATGACTTTGCAAACTCTTAGCAAGCTAAAACTGTATAATATTAATACTACCTTTCACTGTATTAAGTTAGAAGGGACTAAGAAGGACTCAGATGTACAAAACATAAATGTAACTAAAAAAAATAAAAATAAAGGGGGTATTATAAAATAATTTTGCTACTAATAGTTTAGCACAGTATGTTAAGGCTTTGAGCTTAACTATATTTTCTGTTCTTGTGCTTGTCTCTCAAACTCTTAGCACAAGAATTCTGGACACACCCAAAAATAACTGGGGAACATGTGCAAAATCAGGGATGCATTTTAATTATTGCTCTTATGCTTTATAATAGCATGCATTTTTGAAGGATATGAAGTATAAAACTCGAAGGTTTGTCATTACTTAATAACTTAATTCCTCAATGACTTACCAAAGAAGAGGAAGTGACTAAATATAGATAAAAAATCAAGACATTCTGTAAAATTCTGGACAGTTGAGAGGTGTGTGAGCTGGATTCCCTCATTCTTCACTTGCAAACTGTATAACTAAACAACCTAATACTGCTCCTGGGCTTTCTCTGAAAAGATGAAACTTGTTTTTTAACAAATAAAAAAATTAATTTAAAATGAAACTTGGAAAACTGTGTAGTTTTACTTGGAAAGGAAAGGCCAGGTATATTATGTTAATGATAAATACTGAGAAATAATTATTTGACTGTACATATCAAGCTGGAATGATGGTGAATAGATGAGCCCATTTTAATGAGTAGACATGCACACACACGCGTGGGCGCACACACATGCACAAATGCAGACACCACACACAGGACATGCATGCACATGCACACAAAAACACACACACATGTACAGACACACAAGCACAAACAAACACACACACATATGCATAAACACACACACACACACACACACACACACACACACACACACACACTGCAAAAACCTTGTGCTTATGCATCATTTTATACTACTGTCAAGATGCAGAAAGTAAGGACATAAAACAACCTAGCATGTCTTCCTTGGCTGCAATACAAACAATAACATCACACTCCTATGTCTAGTAACATGCAAATAACCTCACCAGATTACTGACTGCCACATCACTGCACTGTATGTTCACTTCCTTAACACCATTTTATTTTGTCTACTTAATTCATTATTTGTTAACGGGGTTAATTAATTGGTAAAATAGACCTTCTTGACCACAACAAGTTACATATTAGCATATTGAAATTGCAGTTATAACACATGAATGTAGTGGTTACATACTAAAATATCCCAAATATGGTAGCAAGATGCAGTTCACATCACTTGAAGTTATGTACAGAATATGAAATCTCATACTGGCAAGTATATGCAGTTCATATATAATGCTTTAAAGACAATGATTGCACTGGAATATATTTCAGATTCTCACCACATACATACACAGGGATCAATGTCTCCACACACACACACACACACACACACACACACATGCATGCACGTGCACACACACACACACACACACACACACACACACACACACACACACACACACACACACACACACACACACACACACACACACACACACACACACACACACACACACACACACACACACACACACACACACACACACACAAATACACACTGTTGCAAGTAAGGACTGTTTGGTAATTTGAAGAAGGAAAAAGAACAGCAGCATGTCTGTATTGATGTATTGTGGAATTGTGGAATGGGAAGATGAGGGTTTTGGTATAAGAAAACCAATGGAGAGTTATACTCTTTAGTCATGAAAACCAGAGGATCTATGAAAAATAGGAAGTAATAAGGATAGTTTAAAGGAAAGAATAAACAGTAGAACAGACCTATAGCTGGCTAATATAGCACTGGGTGCAGCTTCCTGATCAAAATTAAAGAAAAAAAAGGTCCCCTGTATGAGTTAACACCACTGTTTGAAAGTGTAACAAGCCACTACCAAAGACAAAGCACTTCAGCACTTCAACCCTGCCTGCAGACACATTATCGGCATCATACCTCTCAACCTCTTAGTGTTACAAATCTGGACAAAGGCTGATATAATAGGTTCATAGGTTCAAAAGTAAGTACTAGGCTATCTGCCCGAGGGCATCTATAAGCCTAGCCAGAATGTCTTGGCTTTCGCCGCCCCCTTAGATTAGTTCCCTGTGCTTCTGTCCAGTAGAGCCATTAGTTCCCTGTGCCTCTGTCCAGCAGAGCCACTGCAGTGATCCCTGGGGTAAATTTTCTGTTTCCCATACACTCGTCAAGGTTTCTCTTGAAGAGTGTTAGTGAGGGACTCTACCTAATGTAGATTGGAATCCTGTTCCAAAGTATGCTCTTACAAACTTAGAAAGTTAATAAAATAATAGGATTTGTCTTAGCATGCATTTTTCTGAAGAATATGAAGTTTGAAACTCCAATTTATGTCATTATTTAGTGACTTCAATACTCAGATCATCCAAGTGATTTACAAGAAAACTACAGATTTTATGAGAAACAGACCAAAGATATGAAGTAAAAATCTGGACATACTGCATAAATTTGGACAGTTGAGAGGTACGATCAGCATTAATTTCTGAATGCCAGTACTGCAATACTGTACCAACAGCAATTACCGAGCACATCCCTTCACACCTTTCACCTGGAGCAAATGCTCCTTTGCCATGCTCTACTTACACTTCTGCAGTAGGACACTAGGAGTAGCAGACCTAAGTTATTGCAAGTTGTAAAGTTATAGAACTTAATGGCTGTGTACCTTTAAAGCCGGCATTGAAAGCACAGCCAATTAGATGAATGATAGCTATTTGTGTAATTACTGATTGGTCTGCACTATATAATGCAAGTGACAGTAGTTTTGGAATAGGTCTGATGAAGTGCTAACATATGGCATGAAAGCACTTACCTTTTTATTTTTGAGCTGTTATTTTAATAAAGTGTATGTTTTTTATTTGAACCCTCTGCTGGATTCCTTTTATTACAATTGTTGTGGTCATGTTGGGGTTTTACTACACATTTTGCCTAGTTTAAATTTATAGAGTTGCCACCCTGATTTGTAAATTCTGATCCAGGAACTGCTCTCACCACCTTGTGCCAGTACAAGACAGACTCTTCTATATTAATGAAAGAAGGCTCCAAGACAATAACTTACTATAGCTAACACCAGAGTTAACCGAACTGATAAAAATGAAAGGCAATGCCTGGACTGGATAGAAAAGAATATATCAGCAACACAAAAAAACATGAGGCCTACCTGAAATTAAAGTATTACAACCAACTCCAAGACAGTCAGCTAATACAGTGCTTTATTCACAATCTGAAGGGTTGACAAAAGAAATCTGAGCAAGTGCTCAGGACTCCTAATATCACCATAGATGCTTCCTACAGCAACCACAACTAACACAATCAGCAGTGATACTCTGCATTCAAAGAGGGCACCAACTGTCTCTCCTCTTACCTCTGTAATATCTTTAATAACATTCTTGATGGTACCTGACATAACCCAAATTCCAAAATCTGAACTTTCATTTCAAATATATTAGTAGACTGTCAACTACAAATAAAATCATCATATTTCATATAATATACCCAGAATTTTTAGAATTTTAGAATAAAATGCTATGCAGACTATTACATTATGTTTAACCTTTCTTTGATATCAAGGCACTCCACTCTAACTTTCTGCTCTCAAGAGTAGCATCTTTTAACTCTGCTAATGAATAATGTCCAATTGCAAATGTAGATTTCCTTGCTAAATTCTGGAGAAAATCTCTTATAGACAGATGTTAGAATATATCCAAAAAACATGATTTGCTCTGAAGCAAACAACATAGGTTTAGGCTGCAATACAGTAACATCACAACTATTTACTCATTGAAAGATGACATGCTGTCAAACATGGAAAAAAGTATCACTTACCTGTGCCATCTTTCTTGACTTAAAGAAAGCCTCTGAAATTGCAGACCAGTGCTCTCAAAATGAAATAGTTCAAGGATCAGATGAGGACAAGTCCACCAAGAGAAAGACTAGACAAATTGTGACAAAAAAGTTCAGTCACACACTGTCTTAACAGACAACACATAGATTTACACACAAGCACACATAGACACACACATACACATTCACACTGCCCTTGAAAGAAAAAAAAATCAGTGAAGTAGTGGTCACTCACTGCTGTGTAAGGATTGTCTCCTCTCACCCCAAGTATAGATCCTTTCTGAGTGGGTAGAGCTGTGATGTTTGGCTATGATAAGTACAAAAAATACTAGCCACAGTAATGTTTTTCAACGTACTGTCATACAACATACACTTCTCCCTCCTTGATAAGCTGTATCAATGTTCATATAAAATTGGTCAATTAAATGTAATATCATTACAAAAACTATGACCAGGGAGCAACCATAGAGCAGCAACTTTTCCAGTTTTAAAATAACGTTTGTAAGTAGTTGATCAACGGTCTGATGAAGCTGTAGTGAAAGCGCTTACCTGGTGCCTGTGTAATAAACTGCTGGATTTTTTATAATATCAGAATACGTATCTACTACTTACAAACGTTATTTTAAAACTGGAAAAGTTGCTGCTTTATGGTTGTTCCCTGGTCATAGTTTTTGGAATTTGCTGCATTTTAATTTTATTTGGCCAGGAAACATTTGCTCTGTTGAGTGAGGTCATCCTTACTTGTAATATCACTGCATTCACATTCACCATATGTACCAAAAGAGATAGATATTTTTTTTCTTGGCCTCTTTCCATTACCCATAGACTTCTTCAAGTATCAATTTAAACATCTGTGTAACCCTCAAAATGCTACCATAGACATATAGGAAAGGAGCAGCTTCTTTTAATCTGTTAACATGTATACACATTAAAAACCTTGTTTTTAGCTGTGTATTCCTTTCACAAAAGCATTCTTTGTATACCTGTATACTGTTATTATTCATTTATATAGTTCTAAACAGTCTGTGCTTTTTGAGTATTGAAGTTTCTATGAGATGTTCAGAAAAAAAAGTACTCATTTGAGTAGACTGTGTATGCCTAGCTACACCCTTACACACACTCACACACACTCACACTGTCATGTGTGTTCCATTTATCAAGAGACACACTTTGTATGGATATGTATGAACCCCTTGGTATCTGAAACAAGCAGCAATATGAGATACCTCAGCTGGAAAGGTGCTGTTATTCTTTTACTTCCTGGAGCTCAAGACAGATTAATAGCAGAAACACTTTGTCTCTTGTTTGTTTTGGTACATTTTGTGCTTCAGGAAGTCTTCTTCTCAATGGCTACATGGGTGAACCAATGAGACAGAAGAGCTGCTGGTGACATATTCAAGCCAATGACAGAGAGGAACTGCTGTAGGCAAGACAAGCCACGATGACTGGCATTTCTCAATGTGATTCAGAATGCAAAGAAACCAACCTTTTTTGCTATTCACAGATGTGCATGGATTTGTGCAAAGGATCACAGATCAGATTAAAAGTGCCAGTTGACCATAGCTAGCTCATTGGCCAGGACACTGACATGCCTGCAGTAGACCAACCAGAATTTTTTTTAAACAAGAAACATCTTTATTAAATTATCATTTATGACATAGACTATCATAGATTTATATAAATGAAAACAAACCATATTTACATACTTTTAGTTGCAAACATTGTACATCATTTATAATCTATCCAGTCACTGTCAGTCAAGTATTACATAGCTCATTCAAATCCTGCCTCCTTTTAAATCTCATTACTCATATTGTTCCCACAATTTCCATTTTTTCTATGTAATTTGCTCCTACCTTTTTCTAAAGAATCCAGTTCCTGTTGTTTTATCTCTTTTACTATATTCACTGGTTCTAGCACAGTTGGTTTAGACTTTGATTTCCATTTTCTAGTAACTGCTTTTTTGGCAGCCACCATAATTAGACTCAGCAAGGCATTGCTATGTATAGGCAAGTCCAATTCTGAATCATAGCTCAAAAAATCAGTTTCTTAGTTACACCTATTTGCTCACCCAGTTTTTCTAATAGAGTAGTCTGCAAGGAATTTTTAAAGTCTGCTAATTAATTGCACTCCAAAAAATATGTTCCCAATGATCTCCTCCTTCCCCATCACACGTCCAGCGTTTACAATCTACCTGAGGAAAAAATTGTTGGAGTCTAGTTGGGGTATAAAAATACTTGTGCAAACACTTCCAGGCAAAGATCCTCAATTTCCTAGACTTTGTGGCATATTTGGGAGTCATACATATATTCCCAATTGTTTCTTTATGAATTGCTTATCCAGTCTTTTTTCCCAATACTTTCCAATCTCCTCTGTTTGATTCTTATAGTTATCATGCAATATTTTATATGTCCTACTAATTATCCTTTTCTAACAGCAGCTTTTGTTCTAGAATCAATTCAAAACTATACCACAGCTGGTGTTTCACTTAGGATACCTCTCTTTCTTTCTTTTTGCCTATAATCTGATACCAGTCCTTGATAGAGAAGACAATCTCTAGCCTGCAGTCCAAATAAATTCTTGGCCTCTTTCCATTCTATTACTTTTCCCTCTCTAATTGTTTGCTCCCAATACCTTGGTTCCTTTGCCAGTTCTTCAGTAAATTTCAGCCACCACTAGCCCATTGTCTGTATCCCTACTTGCAATCATCCCTCTAGGCAGAATCTCTTTTGTCCACCCCCATGTTGGCTTAGTTCTTAAAATACTTTTTTTCTACTTTATTAATATAATACTCTGCATGGTTAATTGTTATTCTCTTTAAGGATCTGCATCCAAAATCCCAGTCTCTCCTTGTTTTTTGAGCTTCCCCCTGTTTCATCATCATCCCTTTCCACTTTGAATTATAGCTTTCTGCTTATGCTATGTATAGGAGCCTTAACTGTGTATCACTGGAATATAGACCAACCAGAGTTCTTGCTAAAATGATCTGTTTGTGGATTTCCTAGTGTAGCAGTACACTGGTTTGACAGCTATCTTTTAAACAGCGCTTTCATGGCTAGAAGCCAGAACATACACACCCTTTCCGGTACCATTATTATTACCAAACAAAGAGCTGATTTATATAAATGCTTCTTGTTAATCTGAGGTCTCCACAGAGTAAGATCTATGTACCAGTTGGCATAAAGGTTAAGGTCTTTGCCTCCCATGCTCAAGGTATAAGGTACGATTCTGATCTCCAGCCAATGCTTGTGTGGTGTTTGCATATTCTTTCATTGTCTCTTCAGGGTTTCTCCCTCTTCCCAAAAATGTACTGAGTGTTTCCACCACAAACTCACCCAAAAATGGAGTTGCAGACAGCAGCGCAGACCTAAATGATGCCTGTAAGGGGAAAGGTTGACCAACGACTTTAGGCATCAACTGTAGTGTACAGCATCCTCTAGAATAAACATTGATCACAGACTGCATGCAATGTCAGGGCTAGCTACTCTGTGATGCAAAAAAAATCGATCTAGGCATTTCAGTTATGATGACTAATGTGACCAAATGGAGATGGGTATTTGCCTGTGATAAGTGGGTTTAATACCTGGCCTACTCCAAGCTACAACAGGGACCCATGCTAATGGTGGTAGGCTGTATGTGCCTCAATTGGCCAGTGTGCCCCAACAGCCATGGGTCAATAAATTACTGGTCATTTGGTGTCCAGCTGCCCAACTTGGGTTACCTGGGATAGCTCTTTGAGATAAAGCTGTATTAAAACCAATCAACCTGCCAAACATGAACAAAGAATTGCTATGCTCAATGTATTATAGAACCTAGCTTGGAAGTGGATGGCATGATGGTAATGAAGAAGCTGTACATCCTATATACCCAGCAGAAAAAATAGAAGGACAGTGCAGCAAAGCCACTTGGATTAAGATCCAGGACAGACCAAAAAATGGTGTGGGAATTGTCGTGAGGGAGATGCTTCAGAAGGCAGTGAAGGATGTCACCAGAATAAGTGACAAACTCATAGCAAGCAGACTCCAGTATAAGGATAGGGCACTATTCATTATCTGAGCATATTCCCCACTGCAGAGCTGTGATAGTGAAGGAGTGCATTCAGACAGCATTTGCAAGACCTATTAGATAAAGCAGGCCAATATGAAATGGTGTTGATAATGACTGACCTGAATGTGCGTACTGGGACAGATGAAACAGGATATGGGGATTGCATAGGTCCACATGGGTTTGGCAACAGGAATAAAGAAGGACAGGCCATTCTAGACTGTTGCCTGGAAAATGGTTTGATGGCAGCCAACATATGGTTCAACAACAGGGACAGTCAAAAGATCGTATGTGAGAGTTGCCAATATGCAACTCAGTTAGACCTCCTCCTACTAGTAAGGTAAGGGCACTGGGGCAGAATCAGTGATAGCGAATGCTTCCACAGTAGAACTGTTGGCCCACAGTATAAACCACTGGATGTCACAATCAGCTGCAAGGAGTGGTCAGAGAGGGCAGTAAGGTCAACAGAGACTAGGCTGAAGACCTGGAAGTTGACTGTTGAGAAAGTACAACTGTTTAAGGAATTACTCAGAGCTTTAGCACCTCTGGATCAGACATGGCCTTGTATGTCAAGCAGAGATCACCTCTAAGTAGGCAATATGAGACAGAGAATAGTTGGAGTTTTTTGAGTAAGTCCATATAGAGCAAGTGTTTAAGGCCTAAGATCCTCTTTGTGAGGTACTTTTGTGGCCTCTCCAGTTGTTGGAGGTATCTAGTGAGGTACATGCCAAATGGGGCATTGTACTCTATGATTGGCCTAATGAGGGAAGAGTAGTGGGAGACAATGATCTCTTTCTTCCTGGATGCAAAACCCTTAGTAATGAGATGTGCCCCAGAGAAGGACTTTCTGACCACAGTGGCAATGTGGTGGTCAAAAGAGAGGCTGCTGTCAACCTGTGTTCCCAGATCTCTTATAACACCTTCTGTGTTCAGTGGACTATCATCAATGTGGTAATTCATGAGAACCGTGTTTTTCCCAAAGGGGATGACGACACATTTTTTGGCATTGAGCTTAAGGCCATGGTTCTGACACCAGTCGTTGGTCTCAGTAAGGCCGTTCTGTAGGATGTCAACATCACTTGGGGAGTTAATAATAGTTCCCAACTTGCAATCATCTGCAAACTTTGTCAGCCAGAGACCCTTTGTTTTGGCCTAGACTTCAGAGAATTAGATACCAAACAGGAGAGGACCCAGGACCAAACCCTGTGAGACTCCACTCATGACTGGTCGGCAGTCTGACTTGGAGTCCCCTACTTTCATACTGTAGGTTCTATCTGTGAGTCAATTTGCAACTCATCTAGTGATATAGGGGTTGATGCCTAGCTAAGTGAGTTTTTCTATGATTCCTGAATGGGGAATGGTATCAAATGCCTTGGCCAGATCAAGGTAGGCTGTATGAACAACCTTGCCTTCATCCACAGCTCTGGTGACTGACTCAAAGAAGTTGACCAAGTTGAGCAGGCATGATCTACCCTTCACAAAACCAAACTGTGTGGGATCCAGAGTTTGGAGATTCCCTATATCCCTCTTTATTAGGTCCATGATAATACATTCCATAGCTTTGCATATCAGACTCATCAGGCTAATGGGGCAATAGTTCCCAGGGCCTGTAGTCACTCCTCCTTTGTGGAGAGGGATGACTGTAGCAGTGTGCCATTCGGTAGGAACAAAGCATAAGGTGAGGCTTTGATTGAACAGGGCACACAGGTGAGGTGCCAGTTCACTCTGCAGTTCATGTGGAACACAGCCAGGGGATATTGTCAGGTCCCATAGAACCTGTATTCTTGGCCTTGGACAGTGCTGTTTTAACCTATGCAGCAGTAATACTGGGTGCCTGGCAATCTACTGGTATTGTGATTGGTCCTTTGTGGGGGGAGAGAGGGGTAAAGTTGGCACTGAATCTGTCGGCCAGTATATTGGCAATATCTGTTGATACGGTATAGGAGGTACCATTGTGTAGTAGCTCAGAGCAAATCTGGGTATTGCCACGGGGATTCTTTACATAACTATAGAAGGCCTTGTGGTTGTCTTTACTATCTTGTGCAATTCTGTTTTCATAGCTAGCGTTAGAGGATTTGATGAGGGATCTCAACTTTTTGTTGAAGCTGATAAGGGAGTTTTTCCAGTCTTGGGACTTCACCTTATTCTGCATCAGTTTCCTCCTTCTGTTGTAGAGTTTGTTTATGGCAGGAGACTACCAGATTGGCTTCCTTTTTTGGAGGAGAGCTTCTTGGTTCTATTTGATATGGCGAGATCCATGCATTTGTGTATGTGTTTGTACAGTGCATTGGTGTATGATTCGGCAGTCATGCAACTATTCTCCATTTGCATGGGTGCCATGAAGTTAGTCACCTCTGTTTTTAGGAGCCCAAGGTTAGCTTTGGAGAAGATTTTCATGGTGGTTACCTTTGGGGGGGGGGGGTGTGGATTTCCAGGGTGATTAGTTTGTGGTCGGATCTAACCAGGGAGGAGTTAATTATTGGTGTAGAGCAATGGTCACCCATGTTAGTAATGACCAGATCAAGGATGTTGCTAACTGTAGGGGGGGTAAGAACGAGCTTGTCCAGGGCATTTGAATGAATGAATTCTAGGAAACGTTGAGCAAGTGTATTGGTACATGAGTAGTTTTCCCAGTTAATGGAGGGGTAGTTGAAGTCGCCCAATATGAGAGTGTTAGGTTGGACCTTAATATTCTCCAGTGTGCTTAGGAACATGGAGTGTGAGTCTTGGGACATTGTTGGGGACCTATAGCAGGCTATGACCTGAATCGCTGTCTTACCCAGTGTTAGCTGCACCTGAAGTATCTCTGATGCGTTATGTTGGGCTACCAGTCTGGAGATATGCGCATCCTTTATGAATATGGAAACACCACCGCCTTTGGAGCTTCGGTCAAAGTTCTGGGGCCGAAAGGTGTGGAATGAGTTATAGCCTGGTAGTGCATTCAACCAATTTATCTAATAGCTGATTAGGCACTATTGCACTACTAGATTTAAACAACAGATCTTTCATGTAACTAATCTCAGTATGGAACATATCGCATATCTAAAATTGTAGTGGAACTTTTTTCCTTTCTTCTAGTCATCCTGACATCACCATGACTCTTAGCTGATGACCTTTTCTATCCGATTATGTATGTTTTAACAATTATTGTAGCCTTTTCTTATCTGTTGGTAGGTATGGAGTGACTAGCTTCACTTCTAAGTTCGACAGTTCCTCTTTGCTTTAGTCTCACATGAGCTTTGTTCTCTGCATCTGCAATACATGTCTGTCTTCCAGGATTATACACAATTCTCAAGTCATACTTCTGTAAACTCAGCAAAATCCTTCCTAGATGTAATGGCACTTTATGCAGAGTCTTTAGAAAATTATATGTCTTAACACCAACTTGTTTACCATATGCATACTCAGAGATATTTTAGCAACTACAGACTATAAGTACAAGTTCTTTTTTTTAGTCTCAACATAACTTGTTTGTGATTCAGTGTTGTGGAAGCATCAGTAAATGGTCGCCCTTATTGCAGTAATATTGCATTAACACCAGGCTGACTGGCATCCACTTGCAACAAAACTGGTTTGTCACTTCATAGTAATGAAGAGTTGGAAATTCTGTCTTTAATTTCTTTAGCATTTTGAAACATTTTTCTTCTTCTTGCTTCCATTGTCACTCTATGTCTGTCTTACGCAATTTTCCCAAAGACAGGAGGGACACTTCTAATATATTAGGAATGAAATTGGATAAACGATTAACCATGTCTAGAAATCTTAGAACAGGTTGCTTATTTGATGTTTTTCCCATTTAAACTACCATTTTTAATTTCTCTGGATCTGTACAACTTGATGCATCAAGACATGTCATGTATGTAATTAATGCTGGTTATGTATACCTGGCATTTGACTCTTTCCAGTTTGAGATCACTTCTGTCTCAGCATTTTATAGGTTCATAGGTTCATAGGTAGGTACTAGGCTAGCGGCCCAAGGGCCTAAGGAAGCCTAGCCAACAAGGTTCCCTGGCTTACACCACTCAAGAAAGTTAATTTCCTGTGCCCCTGTCAAGCAGAGCCACAGAAGTGATCCCCGGGGTGTATTTCCTATTTCCCATCCATTCATCAAGATTTTTCTTGAAGAGTGCTAATGAGGAACTTTGCTTGACACAGATGGGCAGCTTGTTCCAGAGTATGGGAAGTGTCTGGGACAGGAATCTATCCCTCCAGCATGTCCTGTTCATTGTGGTGACAAGGTTTAGGTCCCTAGAGCATGTAGCAATTTCCTCATTGTCTTATCATGCTTCAGCTTCAGTATGATTTTGTCCCAAACCAGCATGACAGTACAGTGCATCGGCGTATGACCTCAATATGACAGTACAGTGCATCAGTGTATGACCTCAATATGACAGTACAGTGCATCGGTGTATGACCTCAATATGACAGTACAATGCATCAGTGTATGACCTCAATATGACAGTACAGTGTATCGGTGTATGACCTCAATGATGATGACAGCAATCTTCAGGCCCTCATTGAATGATTTGTGCAGCAACTATCTCGAAGATCTCAGATGCTTAAAAAATACCAAATGACATCTGTGTGAATCTGTAAATTCCAGATGGTGCATTCAATGTGCATATCTTTGAACTGTGTGTGTGTGTGTGTGTGTGTGTGTGTGTGTGAGACAAAAAGACCTAGAGTGAAAGAGAGAGTCAGAGACACTCCTCATACTCTTAACTTCTTTGCACTGCAACAGGTATTCCATCAGCGCACAATATCTAAGCAATAAAATGTATGAAACTCTACAATGTCTGGCATTACTGACCAACTCTAATTCTTAGTGATTTACAAGAAAATCAAACATTGTATGAGGGACACAGCAAAACTTTGCAGCAGTATCAGGACATTTTGCAAAACCGGGGACAGTTAATAGACATGGGGGGGATTGCAATCCCTTGCGTTGTAAATTTTTTTCATTCATTTCATCACAGTGAGGCATCTGAAGTGTGCTCACTCAACAGTGTCTGTAACAGCTAGGCACATGTGTGTGTGAATCTATCTCTGCTTCTCTGTGTGTGTCTTTGTCTGTTCTGTGACTTTGTGTGTGTGTGTGTGTGTGTGTGTGTGTGTGTGTGTGTGTGTGTGTGTGTGTGTGTGTGTGTGTGTGTGTGTGTGTGTGAGTCTTTCAGCTTCTTTGCAGGTTATGATTTGAATAATGTGTAATGTTTGCATTCCTGTGCAAAGTAAATGCATAAAATAATCATCTGCCTAGGTGCCGATTCACATTTTCAAAGGCTGGCTGGAGGTTCTTTGCTCACAAGAGGACAAAAAAGGAAAAAGTTATTTAGGCTATCACATAGACACAGAACTTTGTTTTACTTTCATCTCCAGTTAGAAAACTTTAAAGTGTAGTTTAGTGTTGGGAGCACAATATCACACATGGGGGATGCAAGGAGACTTGCTGACTTGCAAAATGATCTATATTTACTCTGTGAGTTCTGCTTTATGCAATTGTCTGTAAAGGACAATTTGTCCAAAGCTTTCATCTAGTTCAAAGGTGTTTATCTCTTTCTCCATTATTTGCTGTGTGTGCAAAGTTCTTAGGCAAGTAACTAAAGAAAAACTTTTCTTTAGTTTCTCAGAGAAATCCCATTAGACACAGGAAATACTGGTAAAAGGTTATATTTGTGTATTATATAATATGGATTTCATGTACCTAATTACTCTTTAACCAGATCTAGATTCAGTGTTAAGATGCCTATTTGTCCATGCTTATTGTTTAATCATTTTGTCTTTTTAATTCCTTCACTTTCACGATGTGATTAGAAAAGGGAAAGAAGTCCCATGTAAGTGCTGACACAATATCTAGCATCAACTATCTACAGGCTAAAGCTTTAGTTGAGAAGGCAGTTTAGACTGTAAAAGAGCCTTGTGTGGAGGGCTCACCACATTGACAGTAACTGCTGTACATATGTATATCTAACTTTCTTTGAATATATATAATAATCCCTTGCAAAGTGTGAATCGACTGCCAGCTCAACTGTTGATGGGTCACGAATTAAAGAGTAAAATACCTACCTGCACTGCTTAATTTTCAGCCTGCAGGCTTGATTTTGATTGGAGAGAGAACGAAAGAAAACCAGTCTGACAGAGCACTGGGAAAATCATAGACTAAGATGCCTGTCATCTTTGAAAGAAAAAAAAATAACATAGTGAAAGTACAGTAAAGTTCCACAGAAAAGCTGCCAAGAAGAATGAATATGTAAAATGTGAGCAACCAATATCTTTTTGTTGTAGTACCAAAAATTTGTTTTTAAAGAGAATTCAGAGAAATTTGTTCAGAGCAAGTACGTCCTATATAACTGCTTCCTGCAGCACCACAAAAGGGGAGGACAGCAATTAGATTAATGTGATACAGGCAAGGGTTGAAGCTAATAATTGTATACAATGGATTTTCACACAAAAGGTAAAGGAACTGCAGTGCTTCATGCCATTAAGGATCCCATGATAACTGTGATAAATGAAATACTTTCTTCAGCAAAAATGAATAGCTTCATTATTGTTCGCACTCAATTCATGCACACAGAAATATTTTCTTTATTGTATTTTTTTAGAGTTTTAACATGTCATAATGATTTCAAATATTGTGTCAAATTAGTTAAAACCTATATAATGCACTTGTTATTTTTAAACCTATATAATTATGTGCATGTGTCAGTATTTAAAACTGATATTCAAATACCTAACTACTTTTAGTTGCTGATCTAGAGATACCCTAGTCCTATTAAGACTTAGAAAGGATACAAAATCAGAGGCAGGCCTACAAAAACTAGGCATTGTCAAATCAGTTAAGATTAGTTGGTATACATTTCATGCTAATTAACACAGATAAAGAAGTAATTTTGTTTGTCACTGCCAAGTTAATTGATGCTCAGAATACTGAACTAAAAAGATTATCTGTATCTTGTAAAAGCAGCAAGATTTGCAGAGGAGTGAGAAGGCGAGTGTTGTGTTGTCTTCACTTTCTCCCTGTTCTCTGAGTTTGTCGAGTCTCAGAGTTGGTATTTATTTATATATTTAATTTTGTTTACCAAGGTAAACCATTGGCCATATTTCACCATTTGCAAGCTCACCCCAGGTTCCATACATAGTAACAACATTAATTTAATATTAAAGGTATAAGCACAGCGTACCTGTAAGCTGGGTTGTCTATGAGTTAGTTACACAAGGGTAGAGCTTAGGAGCTGCATTCCACTAGCTGGCTTGAAGGAAAGAAGATACAGAGACATGTCCTGGACAGAGTTTCTCTCTAGTGTTGGTATTTTCCTTTTTGATCCTATCATGGAGCCATCCACCAGTATATCATCAGTACTTCATTCAATTTGAGTAAAGTCTGTTTAATCCATTGAATGCTATAATGTTGGCTATTTTAAGTATTAGCTTGGCCTTGCAGTAAGGTACTGGATTATAATGCTGTTATTTAGGTTTCAATTCCTGAGGGTAGTTTTTTTTTTGCAGCATGTTGTTTGGTCTCCTCAATATTGACAATTGTTTGAATCTTGCTGCTTGGAGTAGATGTTGTAGCCTTGCATAGGGTGTTAATTTTCAGAGTAATAGCTGTGTGCTTAATTCACAAGAATTTTATTTTTTACTTTGATTTAGTTGGCCATAGTCTGCTTGTTTTTTTCTGAGATGCTGGTACATCCTTGGCTGTAATAGTGAGTGGCTAATACCCGTTCAGTGTCTGCCAAGCCACGAAGGATTGGGGAAATTGCTTTGTAGCTTCTGAATGTTAATTGAATCAGGGTCATTGGTTTTGGGAGCTGGATGATGTTATTTAATTTTAAATTGTACTTCCGAGTTGGTTGGCATCTCTGTCCGCATGTTGAGTGGCTTGGGCAGTGTGGGTCACTAGCAGATCATCCTTGATTTGAACACCTGGGTCGATCTTTCTTTCATTGCATTTCCCCGTTGAAGGGAATTATGTGCACTTACAGTGCCAGCAGGAGTTAACATTCTGGAATCACCACAGCAGGAGAAACTCCAGAGTCAACTCTCACAGGCCGCTTGTTCCCCTGATGAAAGGCAAATGCAAGGAGTGGTTCCTTAGTGCTCTGACTCTTTCTGGTTCACTGTAACAGAAAAAATTATGATTTTTTTGCACAGTTAAGAAAATTGCTATGTACTAAGGTTCCCACTGGAGAGCAGTCTGTCACTCCTCATTGATATGAATACAGCACAGTAACCATAATTAAAATGTGCTACTTTTCTATTAAAAAATATATAGAAAGCAGTTACTTGAAAAAGTAATCAATATCTATAGCAACTGCACTTCAAAGGTTGAACATTATAAAATAGTTAACAGAACTGGAAAAAGATCTTTAGGAAAAGGAAGGAGGGATTTACGTAGAAATAAATGGAATTTGTGGGACCAATACATACAGATTATGGTTCTGGAAAGTAGGAATTATAAAAATTAAGGACAGGCAGAAATTCTACCATTTTATATTAGTTAGGGCTGATGATAGTTTATAGGTAGGAAGAGGCAGTTGATATATATATATATATATATATATATATATATATATATATATATATATATATATATATATATATATATATCTAAATATAAAATATGTGTATATATTTATATATAAAAGTTAGCATGTTGTTTTTTTCTTGCTGTGTGTATTTCATGTGTATTAATTGATAATTTAATAGGAGTTGCAAGTAACAATTCCTTTCATCAGCATTCTTCGTCAGGTGGGCTTTCCCACATTGTTGATACACACTAGGCATTTCAGCTTTTGTCCTTGTATAATTCATTCCAGAAGCACTTACTGACCAGACTTCTAATCATGCCCTCTCTCTTCACTGCACATTAAGCAGCATATATTTAAAGGACTCCCACCTCCTTTTTTGTGAGAATCGCGGGCATTAGCTTGGGTATTATATTGAATTAGGAAGGTTAAACATGGGTCCTCTGAATATTTCAATCAAATAACATCTCACCTCTTTTTCTAGTATAAGAACTCCATCTTTGCAAGTTTTGAAGGAAAGATGGAAACAGTTATCCCTTGAAGCACAAGGCCTCTTTTTGGATTTGGAAGCAGCACTTAGTCAGTAAAGAAGCTTGCTTAACAAAATACTTCAGCTATCCTCAGAAAAGGAGCCTTTGACTGATATAACTCTAGACAAAAAAATGCAGATGTAGGACCCAAAAAAATACCCATAGCTCTTCAGACACACCAGCGCCAGTACCAGTGGTCATTCAAGAAATGGAAGTTATTGACGAATTTGCTGAGTCAGGGATACCCTTGTCAATAAGGGGGCAATCAGTAGATGACTACTTAGAAGAATTCGTAGATTTATTGCCCTTTGAAAGTAGGTCTTTGACTTTTGATATAGTTTTAAAAAGGAACTTTGGATCCACACCTCCCATATCTGCCAGTATTCTTCAAGGGCCCCAACAACCCTTCCTGGGTCAGTTTTTTCTTCAGTGTCAACACAAACCCCGAATACCTCTTCTCCCTGTGTGGACATCGGGTCTAATGACCCTGATCTCAATATAGCTCCGTTTCTAGCCCCCTTGGCCATGGTACTTCTAGGTCCACCTTTCCGGGGTATCACATTACAACACATCCCTTTGAATATGAAAGAGAAAGTTATTAGGGGGACTTAATACATGTGTTTGACGTAAGCAACATGGAAAGCATTCAAAGGGTTCTTGAAGCTGACAACACTGGGTAGAGAGAGAGAGAGAGAGAGAGAGAGAGAGAGAGAGAGAGAGAGAGAGAGAGAGAGAGAGAGAGAGAGAGAGAGAGAGAGAGAGAGACAGAGAGAGAGAGAGAGAGACACACAGAGAGAGAGAGAGAGAGAGAGAGACAGAGAGAGAGAGAGACACAGAGAGAGAGAGAGAGACACAGAGAGAGAGAGAGAGAGAGACAGAGAGAGAGAGAGAGAGAGAGAGAGAGGGAGAGAGACCGAGAGACAGACACAGACACAGAGAGAGAGAGACACACAGAGAGAGAGAGAGAGAGACGCACAGAGAGAGAGAGAGAGAGAGAGAGAGAGAGAGAGAGACACTAGGCGGGTGTAGTCAATGATAAGGTTGCTAGTCCTGTTGGGTTTATGGATTAAAGTGAGCTTTACAACACATCTTGTACCAGGAAAAGATAATCGCATAGTTGACAGCTTATCCCACTTTCAGGTTCTCAGTTTCGCCAGCTGGCTTAAGATGTGGATCCTTAGGGACACTCATTCTTACAGAATTCTGGCTCATTGGTGAAGATTAACTAGCAAATGTTAATCCAAATAACATGCTTTGAATACCAAAAGGGCGTATTCCTTATCTGTACAAGCCTTTAAACATTACTACAATGACTTTCTTCAACTCCTATAATCTATATTGCCTGAGCTGCTAATCAGTGTTTGCTTATCTGAGCCATAGTCATGGCTTCATCTGTTATGTTACAAAACTGGGGGTTCATTGAGTACACAGCTGGCTGCTTCTGTATTGACTTCTGAGAGGGAATCTTAAAGTCATACCATGTATATTTCATATCACTGGTGAAGTGATTAAATGTTCAGTCGCAGTGGGGATTTAAATATAAAACTTTATTAAGGATGAAGCCCAATCTAGTTCAGGTACTGGGAGCTAAACCACTTTTTACCTATAAGATGGGAAGGAACTTAAATGTGCCATAAACTCAAGCATAGCATCAGTAACTGAACCTTATTTCTGCAGGTTTATAGTGTATGATATCATGGTTGCCTTTCCAAAGACTATTTACAGATTTTTATGGCAAAAGCTCTCAGGCACAGTTTCTTAAAGAGGGAAGGAATCAAGCAGGTATAAAAAACTAACTACTTAAACATGATACTTGATAAATTGCATATTAAACTTTAAATCAATACAAATATTACAATGGGATGATTTTTTCTTATTTTAGGTATAGAAAAGACTCACTGTGACAGATTTTGAAATCTAGCAGACACAAAAAATAGCTATTTGGCTGCAATACAGGATCATAGGAGGTTACTAGGCTATTGACCCGGAGGTCATTTCAAGCCTAGCCATTTCATCCCAATGTAATACCATAGATACTCTAGTCAATTACAAGAATTGTATTTAGTAATGACTGCACATGACCAGGAGGATTGTGGGTGCTAGCCCTGGTAAGAATTTATGGTGCCCAATCCACTTATCCAGACTCCTTTTGAACAGTGTCATAGAGATAGTCTGTTTCACATGAATTGGCAGCCTATTCTTTTTATTGATATTGTTATGGCAAGCACTCTTACATGTTCATAGGTAGATGCCAAGCACACAGTTCAGAATCCCATTAAGGGGTCTAGCCAAATCTCCCAATTTTCCCGGAGCACTATAAGGTTAGGTGACTTGCTTGGAGTCTCATAGTAGGTAAATAGAGACTGAGGCAACAAACCCTGAACCAACCACAAAGAGCTGCTTCATAAGAGGTAATTGCCAAAATTCTCTGCATTATCCACACTCTTGATGTAAAATAAAGAAAAAGTCCACATTATATTACTCTAATGTATTAGCTACATAGCTCTAAGGCATTAAATATAGGTTTTTAATGAGTAAATTATGTTAAACATTTTATATTAGAAATAATGAACAATTTGTCATCTTGTTTGGGATATACTTATATGCTGGGCCCAAATCTTAGATATAACTTTACAAAATGTAGTATTAATCTAAATCACACCACTAAGAGAGACAGATTTATTATACTGCCTTTTCCCAAACTGTAGAACAAGTTTCCTTTGAATATCAGAGCCATAAAAAGTTTTCCTGACTTTAAAAAGAGTAGTGAACTTTGGGATGGTGATGGTAAGTTTGCACCTCTCCTGAAGGAGTCTATTTTCTGTGATGATCTATGACCAAGAATGCAGTAACTCCAAACTTATAAACATAAAAACAAATGTAACTTCATTTTGCAAAGACTAGTTGAGTAATTTATTTCTGCACTACAGTAAATGTGTCACTCCTCAGGGAAAAAAAACAAAACAAAACAAAAAATGTAGTTCGATTGAGATGGGCAGTTGCTATATGAGTTATTGGTGAAGGTACAGCTACAAATGCTGTCTTTCAGTCTTTGATGTTACCCATAAGTGCTCTTAGCAGCACCCACGATGTGCCCAGAAATTACTCCTTCTACAATTCATATGGAGTTACATGTATCAGTACCTTATCTAAATAAGACTGTAAATTATTTTTTTCCTAAGACCTATTGCTCCTACTACTACTGGGAATGTCTGTGAATTCTTCCACATTGCCCTCATTTCTGCCCGCAAATCCTAGTATTTTAATGACTTTGTGTCTCTCTGTATGTAAGACAATGTAATCACTGGATGTAGCAATTTCAGTCATCAGTGTTACTTTTGTCTTCTTTTCATGGGCTACTATATCTGGTTTTCTCACATCTATGTTTTGAACTGTTGGTAATGGGTGATCCCATGTGATATAAACTTCATCATTCTCTATAATGCTTTGTGGCTCATGTTTCCAGTGCTTCTCAACTACTTCAGTATTGTAATGTTTGCACAATCCCCAGGGTAACAGTCTTGCCACATTATTATGTCTTTCAGTATACAGTCCCTCTGCCATTAGTATATCACACCCAGCAACAAGATGTGTGTCTGTTTCCAGTTCTGTTTTACAAAACCTACATTTGTCTGTTTCTCCCACATATTCAATGGACTTTGTAAACCAGCGTGTACATAGTCCACTATCCTCAGACAGTAATATTAACCTTTCATCTCTTGGTTTTAAAATTAACTTCTTAACCATTCCTACCTCAGATCCTGATTGACATAAGGTTGTTTCAGGAATTTTCTGTTCATGCAACTACATTTCTTGCTTTCTCAACTGATCCTTCTCCTTATATTCTTTCTTTTGTTGTTTGGCACATTCAGTTGCTACCTGACTTTTATCTACTTCTGGTTTGGTTTCCATTTCCACATGACACCGATATTCTTCTCCTAAACTAAGCAGGGAAGTCATCTTAGATTTGTTCTCTTCATGTTTCAAAACATTCACTATTTTTAGATCTGCTGAGATCAGCAGATATGTATGCAGTCCTACAATTGCAGATTTATACATGTAATCAATTTCAAGGAGGCCCATACCTTCTTCAGAATGAGGAATATATAATCTTGGTATACACATATATATCATTTGATAAGCATGAAGTACTTTTCTTGTTTTCCTGTCCAACTGATCCAACACCTTTTGGGGTCAATCAATTTCCCTAAACTTTACGTTAGAACAGGAAGAGCAAATTTGTTTGGACTTTGGCTCCAGATGTCAGGGCTGTTTTCTGTATTAATTTTAGTCTTCTAAAATATTCCTTACTGAGTTTAGTTTGCATTTGTTCATGTGTTATTATTGATCCTCCGTCAATTCTCAGATATTTGTACACTCCATATTCCTGTCCCAAACTGATGTTTTCCTGGTGCTGCAGCTTTCCTGCTTTAAATGTTGCTTTTGCACATTAATCAAGACAAAATAACATTCTTATATCAGCTGAAAAAATTCTGGTCACTTCCAGTTGTGCTTTCAGTTCCTCATTTGATGAACTATATAGTTTGAAATCATCCACAAAACGAAGATGAGAAGTCTTTACACTTTGTTGTTGTCTGGGAGCCAAGTTGTAACCATGAAATAATCTGTTATGTAGATAGCTTAGTAGGTTAAGGGCAAGGCAAAAGAGCAGCAGTGAGAAAGAGCCACTCTGGAATAGCCCCTTTGAATTGTTATTCCTGGATTAATAATTTATCCTTTATCATGGCTTAGCTGCAAAGTGGTTTGCCACAGATTCATGGTCACTATAATGTAACTGATCAATGAAGGGTATATCGTATACATTTGTAAACACTCCTTTATCCATGAATAATGCTTTTCTGTAATCTATCCATGCCATACTTAGGTTCTTCCCCTTTTTACAAGTCTCCATTGTGACTTTCTTTATCAATGAATGATCCTTTGTTCCATATTACTTTCTTCTGCTACCCTTGTGTTCTTCTGCCATGGTTGAGTTTCCTTCTAAATGACTATAAACTCTGTCAGCATCAATCCCAGTATATAGTTTATACATTGTCGGAAGGCAAGTTATTGGTTAGTAGTTTTTAAGATAACTTGCAGGTTCACTCTTAAGGAGGAATATTATTTTTCTGTTAACCAGGTTGGTGTCTATTCAGTGTATGCATATTGATAGTTTTTACTCAGGGCTAAATCCTCATGTGAAGATGTCAACACTTTTAGCCGGAAGTTAGGTACTGCATCCGGGCCTAGGGGTTTCCACTTAGGAGCTTTTCTTAATTTTGTTTCAATTTCTCTGGCCATTATGCCATCCCATTTCATATTCTGTACATTTGAACTTCTTATTCTTTCTTTTATTTCTTCTATCCATTCATCATCTTTCTTATGCTCCACATGGTTTTCATAGATATCTGTCCAAAATGTGTCTATTTCTTCTTTTTTTGGTGTAGTTTCTATTCCTTTTACTTTGTTTCCCAATTCTCTATAAAAAGTTTTTGGGTCATAAATGACTTGTTAATTTTGTACTTTTTCTTTATATTTATATGCATATATTCTAAGTTGTCTGATATCTTTAGTTTATTATTTGCAATAATGTACAAAAGATCCTGGTCTGTTCTAATACTGTGCATTGCTTTTATCACATCTATCTTTCTAAGTGCGGTGGTACAGCGGTAGTGTTGTTACCTCACAGCAAGAAGTTCTCCTGTTCGAGTCACGGCTGGAGTACCTTCTGTGTGGAGTCTGCATGTCCTCCCTGTGGTTGAGTGGCCTCTGAAAGACATGCGTAAATGGGCGTGCCTTCGCTGAAGGTTGGGCGTCGGGCTGGCAACTCGGCACAATAAAAAAATCTACTGCCAATCATTAGTGGACCGGAGTTCCGCTGTGGCGACCCCTAACTGGGAAAAGCCGAAAAGACAAACATTTTTCTAAGTATTTTTGCTGATCCGTGCCCTCTTATATACCCTTCTAACAGTGAAACTTCTTTTCTTAACTGCTTTATAGCCTCCTCTATTCAATACCTCCATCATTTAATTTATTCCCTTCTGTTCCCTTATTGCTCTGTATTTTTGTGGTAAGACTTTATCTGTTATCAATTTGTTCTCTTATTGCTCTGCATTTTTGTGGTAAGACTTTATCTGTTATCAATTTAGATGCACAGTAATATATCCTATTTACTTCTGTTATATCATATGGATTTCTTTTAATAGTCTTGATTACTGAGCTCTTTTGTTTTATCAGACTTTTAACATTCTGGGTCTTATTGACTTCCTGCAGTCTATTTCTTCCATCGATCTTAATATAGCTATCCATCTCTATAAGATCAAGCAACTCTTCCCTTTGATGTTTTTCTTCTAAACTGAGGGAGTGCATTCTTTATTCCCCATTTCCTGTGAGTATTCTACAGAAAGTTCCAGAACATCTTCCTGTGACATATTCTTGGCTGCATCCTGCATCATCTGTTGTTTTGTATTGGAACTCAGTGATCTATCACTTTGTAACATTGACTGCGTCAGAGTTGCCACTGTTTTCTGCACCTTCCCTTGCTGTGCAGCTCCAACTGAATTTTTGTACTGATTTCCTACTGAGAGCTCCAGAATATCTTCATGTGGCAACTGATCAGATGCTTCCTATTATGTTCCGTCATGCTGTGATGTTACCAGAGCTGGATTTTCTGTAATAAATCTTTCACTTTACAGATAATTCATAACTTCAGTTTCTATTTCTTTAACCTCATTACAAATCTTCTTTTCTGCTTTCACCCTTTGTTTTCTTATTTTTTGCATTGCAAAATTTCCCATATCTGTATTTCTTTTCAAATATCTTTTGTGCTTCTTTTTTGTATTGATTAGTTTTGCTTTCTCCTTCAAATAAATATTGCACCATATTAAATCTTTTTCTATCTCATGTTCATATTTCTTCTTCAGATGTCTCCCACTTCATCTATTTCTCCTTACTTTGGGGACTCATTATTCCATCATGCTGTGACATAGCCTGTGTTAGAATTTCTACACTAAATCCTTCACTTTGCAAGTATTCCATAACTTCAGTGTCTATTTGTTTAACTTCTAATTTACTAATCTTCTGTTCTACTTTACCCCTTTGTCATCTTATTTTTTTGTGAAATTTTCCATGTCTGGAGCTGCTTTTTTATATTGATTAGTTTGGCATTCTCCTATGCATAAATATTGCACCATATCAGATTTCTCTTTCTTTCACATGTCCATATTTCTTTTTTATACTTTTCACAAATCTCTAGGTTTTGTTGCTGATATTTTTGTACTTCCTCAATCGCTTCTTTTTCCAAATGGACCAAGGTTTCTTGGGCTAAATAATACTTTTCATGAATCTTTTGTATTAATGAACATAAATTTGCACTTTAAGCTTTTGACAGTTTTTCTTGTGCAAGTATTTTTCTTTCCTCTACTTTCTCTCTTAATCTTTTTTAAATATCTTCTATCTGGAAATTCTGGGTTTCTTGTATAATATTAACAATACATAATTTCTTTCTTATCCTCAATAGTCCACTGTATCATCTTTATGGCTCTTGTTTGGCCTGTCAGTTTTTTTTGTGAACTACTACTTCTTTCTACAACTGGGGGGCCATCCTCCCCCTGAGCCTGACCTAACCCCATTGCAGGAATGTTTCCATGTCTTGAGGATTCTACACTCATTTTTTCCATTCCTAGCACCAATGTGCCTGCCAGGATTAGACACTTTTTCATCCTGGGACTTGTGCACACAGTTGTCTTTTTTATTTTTTAATCTACTTCTGTCCATGATATATGCTATATAAAATCCAGTCTATATATCAGTGTTGTCTTGGTGAGATTTTGGTCCACCTTGTGAAGGTACTCACCAACACTTGAAGATGAATTCAGTTCCAGCAATACAACTCTCCTTTGCTTGCTGGAAGCTAACATTCACTTGAGCAAATGAAAGAAGGAACATGAAGGGTGAGGTAGAATCCTGGTATGAAGACTGATATTCTATACTTCCAAAGATAGGATGGTAGGATCAGAATTCATATGTGGCATTGTTCCTTGTTACAATCTATCACTATGGTTTTAATGTCTGATGAAGTATTTAGTACTTACATTATAAAGTTTTACTGCTGGTTTTATCAATCTTTGGCTATATTAAAGTTTATTAACATAGCCATGTTCCAACTCATTTCTTTTATATTTAATTGTTCCTGCTTCAACAACTGAGATGGTTTATTTCAGCTCTTCAGCCTGGTGTTGCTTGGCTTGTCCATATTAAAATTGATCATAGGAAGGGAATGGAGTGTGACACCAACCAATAATGTAGATAAACCCCAGGATTTAATAAAATCCATGTAAGCACAGTGTAGAGCCTACACAGAATACATCCATGTACACTGCCAAGGTTCCTCCTCGGCAGCACACCATACATATTAATGATGGCATGCTGCTGAGGGAGAGCTGAGGAACATGGATATTGAATCAGTGTAGTGCGAGGTGTAGCAGCTAGCTGTGGCTGCAGATAAATATGAGTCTCCCTGTAATGCTCTCCGGCACTGTTGTAATGTTGTGAGGTGTGTCAAATGTATAATATGTCCTTTTTATGATGTTTTTTAAATGCATGTTTGCACGGAGCAGCATGGAGCGCAGCAATGCCAAGCTGTGCTCACATATAGATAGCTGACACCTGCCAGACATCTAAAAATGGGAACCGGATGTAATTAATTAATTATTTATAGCTGTGTTTAAGCGTGTTTGAGTGGTGCAGTGTGCTGCTCAGCAATGCTAGCAGGTAGCCTAGTAGTATATGTGAAGGTATACTAGTTTTTATAACAGCCAACTAGCTACATGGATAGAGTTACAGTCTTATATGTAGTAGGTCCTGGGTTCGAGTCCATAACAGGCAAAATATGTCTGTAAATGAATGCACTATTTTTCTTTAATGTTTTCACACCGCTTGGCTTCGCTTAGCTGGTTTGCATACTGCTAAGTGACACAGCACATTTTTGAATGTTGCTGAATAATGTGTAAGGTCAGGAAAACAGCCTATAAAAGCTCAATAGGTGGGAATTCTGTATCATTCATTGGAGTTCAATCAACTGCTGGTATGGCTGGCGGTGTTGGTGAAGGTGTGCACTTTTGGACACAGATGGGGAGTATTCAGGAGTCCATGGTCACATGGTTGGGCTCCTGATCAAAAATCATGAACCCCGGCTGATGCAGCATGGATTCCAGGACTCAGAGTGTAAGGCATAGGCCTGGTACCATTTGGCCAGGGAACTCACCAGTGTTACTGGTATCCCCTGCACAGGTGAGCAGTGTCATCAACACCATGATGACCTAAAAAGGAGAAAGAGGGGAACCTTGATTACCTGGGTCCAAGAGGCTAGAGCAGGGAATGCCCTACAAATATGTAAGCAATATTACCTCTTTTTTACCAATATGCAAGCTGAATGTCTGCAAAACTGGTATGCATAATGGTGTGCTTCTCTCCCAACAGCTGCAGCTGAGATGGCTTGCAATGTTGAGTCCCATGCTGGGTGCCTGGCTAGGTTACACCATGAGCATCATAAGTACGGATTTAGTATGCTAACTGTAGTGCAATAAGCAAGAAAGAGTAAAGCATTTACTGCAATAAAGTATACACAAGAAAAACTTCAGTGCAATAAATGGGCATGTAGAATTGTAATGCAATAAATGGGAAATTAGAGTTGTAGTGCAATACACGAACAATAACAACTGAAGTTCAATAAATAATAAACAATACCAATAACATTAAGCAAAATGGTGTACAGCAGGATTGTCTTGTCATAACCATTGCAGTAAAGCTGTATGCATTGATTGTCTATTGTAAGGTTGCTGCAGTCAAGTGTAACACTATAATAACTGTAGAATGCAAAACTAATGGCCTGCAAACTGTATTACTTAACTCATAGTACTGTCCACAGCTGTCTCCAGGCCAGTATTGGTCACATAATCCTCTATGTCCTTCCTACTTCAGGTAATAACGGTATATGGGTGAGGTAGCCCACTCCTTGGGCAGATACTGTGTATGTACTTCACAGATATTTCAAGGCAATAACAAAACAAAATTTTCATCAGCATTGTTGATACTGAAATAAAGCTGTTTTAATATATGCAGTATGGTTGTATTCCACGCATGTGTGTTCTACTGTCAGTGCAGTCAGTTATAACACTGTAATAGTTCTAGAATACAATAAGAATGTCCTGTAACCTGTATTGTTCAATTCAAAGTATGGTTCAAGGTTATCTCCAGCCCACTATCAGTCACATAATGCTCACATTTTCTCTTTCCCCAGCAACAAAAGGTATATGAGTGAGGTAGCCCATGTTATAGGCAGATATTGTGTTTAGATTTCACAGAGTTTTAAAATCAATAAGAATAACGTTTTCACCAGCATTGTTGATTCATAAATAAATCTGTCTATTTCCAGCATGGCTGTATTCCTTGCATGTCTGTACTAAGTTGCTGCAGTCAATTATTACATTATTTGCAGATGTCCACTGCAGTCACAGTTATTGGGTTCTATTCCCATGCCTGGCAACTAAGGCATGACAGCTGTCTAGTTTATGAACTGTGCACAAACATGCCTCTCAAGTGTCAAGATTTCTCATACTGTAATTAGTATTGCGTAATCCATCAGTCACAGGATTACCACTGACATTATTACCTGGAATGCAAAGTATTACCAAATCTGCTTACAGAACACCTTGGCAGTTTTATAAGTACACATGATGTGCACGTGTTCTGTCTAGTTGTGTACCTGATTTTGTTATTGCTTGGCCCATACTGTCGCATGAAACAGCTTGAGAGGTATGTACTTGCTACATCACCTATAGGAGACTTGTAGTCACTGTATGCAAAACTGACAATGCACACCTGTAGAGTTAATATTACCATTGCATTCAGAGATATAACCTTCACTGTCACTCATGTACTGTTTTTCTCTTTCTCCCTACCCCTTATCTTCATGCATTTAATATTGTTATGTATTATTATGGTTTACTATTAACATATAACAAGCCAGTTTGCACATCTTTGGTCCAAAAATTACTTAAAAACACTAAAGCCTACCACCCTGTTGGCTGATCTCCCCCCTGCAGAATATCTACAAAATGCTGCAGATGCCATAGCATACCCCATTACTATTCTGATCAATAGAACTATAACTGAAGCATCCATTCCCTCCGTCTGGAAGATATCCCATGTCATCCCACTCCATAAAGGGGGCAGCTCTACTGAACTTTCAAACTATAGACCTATAGCTATTCTGTCACCCTTGGCTAAAATTATGGAAAAACGCATCCGCAATCAACTCCTGAACTATCTTATCCATAATAATCTTCTAGCCAATAGCCAACATGGCTTTAGACCATTCCATAGTACAACCTCAGCCCTCCTCTCCTTCTCTAACGTCATTAACTAATACTGAAACAATAATAAACTTTCCTCTGCTATCTTTCTCCATCTTTCAAATCCTTTGATATGGTAAACCACCAAATATTCATAAACACTTTGAAATCCGTCTCCCTAGAGGACCAGGCCATCCAATGATTTCAGTCATATCTCAGTGGTAGACAACAGGCTGTCCTATGGCAGAGCAAACTATTCATCCTTTTACTCATCACCCTCAGAGTATCCCAAGGATAAATACTAGGTCCACTATTATTTTTAATTTTCATCAATGATTTGTATAAGGTCATCCCAAATGCAACATGCATTCAATATGCAGATGACTCCGCTTTTGTATGCTCCGACACTTCACCTACAGAGTTGCAGATTCTATCCCAAAATACTTTTAACACAGTTGAAAATTGGCTCCTTAACCGTCGTCTCATGTTAAATCCTAATAAAACCAAACTGCTGCTTTTCTCCCCCACTCACAGGTCTGTCCCTATAACCTTTGCATTAAAATCCAACAACGGCACCATTATTTCCCCAGATTCTTCAACCAAACTGTTAGGAGTTATACTAGATAATAACCTTAAGTTTGATCTGCATATCAATAAAACTATTAAAACAGTTAATAAAAAACTTGACTCATTATATAGGATCAAGCCCTTCCTAACGCCATTAGCCAGAACTGTCATTGCTCGTACACATCTACTCTCCACCCTCCTCTATGCTTCCCCTCTATTTACAAACCTCAGCAAAACTGACCTTAATAAACTTTCTAGCAGCTACAATCACATTGCTAGATTTGCTACCGATGCAGCCTACAGAACTCATCACTGTCATAACCTAAATCTACTAGGATGGCTTGAACTGCCTAACCTACTTCAGGTTAACCAACTAATAGTTGCACACAAGAACCTGTACCAACCAGATAATACATCTGTACTTAAAAACCTCATCACCCCCTACAGTAACCTTAGCACACTTCGTTCATCTGAAAGACTACTAGTTTAAACTCTCAAATCCAACAGCACAGATGGTAAATCTCTATTTGCTAACTCTGTTGGCAAAATATGGAATTCGCTTACTGCTAATCTTACATCTGAACTCTCTCTACCTCAATTCAAGAAAAGTCTGATTCAGTACTTTAAAAAACGATGGCTATGTCCTTGTCCGAATCCAGACTAACTCTAACCATCACTCGTGTGCACATGAAGGACTTCTCCCTACACTTTAGTGTTTCTTAACTTATAAATCTTATGATCTCCTTGGATCTACTACCAGGTTAACCTACTAGGCATTCAATACCCTATCATTCTTAAAAACACTGTCTAGAATTTTCCATACGAGTAAAAATGTAATAATTTGTTTGTGTATCTGTTTTTGTGTATGTTTACATCTGTGTAAAAAATATTTTATTTGTGTTTTATTTTGTGTTTTAAACTGTAGAAATGTAACAGTTTGTTAAATGTCTTTTTGGAGCTTTTCTCCCTGGGCCTCCACTGAAAATGGACATGTATCCAGTCGGACTATCTCGGTAAACAAATGTAAAAATAAAATAAAATAAATATATTGCTAAAATAACTATATATTGGGAAATGTGGTTTATTATTGTTATGTGTCATTATGCTTTCTTATTGACATATCTTGTTAAATTAACCATTTTGTTGGCCTAATGTGGTTTATTATTTTTATGCTTTCATATTAACATATCTTGTTAAATTAACTGCGTGGTTGCCCTTATGCTTTAACTGCTACCGGCATGCTGTTAACATACTGACTGTTCTGTTATTTCATGCTGTGTAATACATAATATACATTGCTATGTATTTGGCTTAATTAATATGATGTTCCATGCTGTTAATACTAAAATGATTTGTTCATAACTAACCTCAACTTATTGCTATACGTCACTTAACACAGCACGTGAAGGTAGACTGGCTCCAGCTGATCTCCCTACCTTGTCTCAACTGGCCATAGCACCAGGTTCCAGCATGTATGGGACCCAGACAGGTGGTGGCCCCTCTGCTGCATCTGCAATATCCATGGCATTGGGTAGTGCCACCCCACAAGATGGGGTTGGGCGCCCCTCTGGGAGTGGTGGTGGTGGAGGGGAAGTTGTCACCCAGGCTGAGCTGACAGTCTTGGTGTGCAGGATAGTCCACTGTGGTTATGACTGCTACCTGCACTGGATTGAGGACATGCTGGCCAACCTGGTGGGGCAGCCTCACCCAGGTGCCCACCCTCCAGCACTGCCACCCACGGGGCAGTGAAGGAGCAGTGCCAACAGTCCCATGGGTGGGAATGTGAGTCAAGCTGCTGCTGTCTGGAGGCACATGGGACTTGAATTCCACAACACCCTCCCTATCCAATGTGTTCACCCCCCTCATGGGTTACATACCACCCCTGTCTGCTGTCTTGTCTGTTTGCAAATGCATCCTCACCTACCCAACTTACCTACCCCACATGTACCTATGTCCCTTCACCATCATTCCACTCTCACCTTAACAAAAATGGGCACCTGTCTCAAAAAAATGTGTCCCATACATAGCTCTCCATTTTGTACATGTTTTCACAAGACACGTAATTTGGATCAGTTGGGTTGACAACGCAGTTATGTTGTCCTCACCTGTCTCTCTGGGGTTTGAAAGTCCAAATTCATCTACAAATTCTGTCAAAGTACACAGTAGTTGCTGTATGACAAATGGATCACTATGGTTCTTTCCTACACCCTCCCTGCACATCCCTCCCTGCCTTTCACTATGTTTTTCCCCCTGCTTGCCCCCATTTCACCACTTTTCTATCTCCCCTTTTTTCTTTTCTTTATATTTTTTCAGCGTGGCACTGCACAACATGTTGCATTGCTCAGCTTCTCTAAGCTCAGCTAAATACAGCTATAATGATTATATGTGTTTATAACATTGTAAGATACACCACGCAACTCTTGCTTAAAACAGTTGGTTTAAACAAAACATAGTAATTGCCAATTGCAGTCATTAGGCATGTTTCAGCGGAGCTGCACGCCACACTGTGCTGCACTGTGCAAACTAGAATAAAAAGTAATGAAAAAATTTGAGTGTACCTTGGACTCTGGTGTAATAGTATACCACTAGACAGCCAAAGGCATGATAATGGATGTAAATGAGGCCTGGGATAGAAGGTAAATGTGTCCTTTTATCAGCAACATGTAGAAAGTCACCTGCTAGGGCATTAATGGCAAAATATATGTTCAACTGCCACTCTGGTGCAGAAATACATCCATATAAAGCCATGCACACTCTGATGGATGTAGAAAATGTTTGTCACAGTCTTTATGTGTGCACATATATCTTGCAAATACAGCTGCTATAGCTGTTAAATGCTTTGCACATAGTACATTTTGCCGCATACAGTTCTGAGTTCAAATCCAGTGCTGTGTTGTATTTCAGTTACATTATTGTGGAGACAGCAATTAATGAATGACTCATGCACTCTTTATCCACACAAAGTATTGCAAATTAAATAACTGCTTTTCAGTGCATGAAATAAGAGACCTGCAGGTAGGGATACACTTCACATATCCGTATAACAGTCAAATATGTTGCCTGGTACTCTGTTATTGACACAGTTGCCTAATATATGTACCTTAAACACATGCCTTAATTGGAGTGTAAAGGGCACCCTCACCCTGGCTCTACCTCTACAACAAGGCTGACACAGATGCATCTACAGTTTGTTGTCCTCCAAAGTGTCCAAACTCTCTGCCTATGTCTATTACCTGCAGCATGTGATAAACGCAGCTCTATGTAATGGTTTCTGCTACAGACCTACCCTCTGTGATGACGTAGTCTCCTCACACCAGTAATGTTCATCTCAACAGCTAAGAAAGGGGCCCTGGTCTACATGAAGGTCTTGTATATTGCACAGTGGTTGCATGTCATTGGCTAATGATAGTGTAATTCAGCTGTTTTGGCTGCAATTAGCATATCAGAGCCACAGACTGGTTTAGATGCAATTACCTGCTAATGAGAAGCATGTTAAAATGCAAGCAGCTGGCTATGGGGAAACATTCTGCATGGGTCTTTCCTCACACAGAGCATGCCTTTGCAAAACATTACTAGCAGCACATTTCAACAGAGGAGTACTGCACTCAACCAGGTATGTAACTGTTTTTTCTGTATAACAGGATGCAGATGGGAGGATAGAGGTATGGGGAATAGGGATTACAGCAGTAAGCCTGTCTTAGACCTGTGGTAATGACATGTCATTGATATCCTGCTGTCTTACACCTATAGGGGATGTACAATACTTCAAGGTTGCATTGTCTTTTGTCATTGTGGCACACTGGTGTTGTTGGACTGTCCCTTTATAGTGGTTGTAATAGCACACTGCTATTTGTCTGGCACTGGTCTTATGACATATTATTGGGTGTTTGGCCTTAGCAGACACACCACAGTAAACTGGAGTGTTGGGTGTATGATCATACAGCAGAATCTCTCATGGCCCACAGGGGAAATACCTCAGTATTGATACTATCTTGGTTGTATCCACACATTTAGTATGTTTTCACACTGTGGGGTATGACATGTGTGAGCAAGCAGTGGATATTGATGCCCATTTTGCCCTTGCTGTGTCTGTACATAGTGGACATCTACATATCTGCTCCTGTAATGTGTTCCCCTTGTGTTGTCTTTCAGGAATAATGTACCATAGATGCCACAGCCCCTTCTCAGATGCGGAGGATGAAATAATACTTGAAGGACTAAGGCAGCATCACATCCTGCTATCCAGGGGGAGGCATAACAGGGAACAGTGGGCTATTGTGGCAGACCTTGTCCAGGATGTGAATGCCAGTGGCCATCAGGACAGGACATGTGAGTGGATTTGACACCATGCAACGGACGTGATGAATGCTGCATGACAAAGGGCGGCTGATGTAGCCAGAGATAATGCCATTACCAGTGGAGGGAACAGAACAACCACTCTCAGCCACTGAGGAATTCCTGGCAAACCTAGGAACACATGACAGCTCCCAGGCATCCATCACACCATACATCGTGGTGGTGGGTGCCACTGTGTCCACAGCAGAGGAGTGTGCAGGTAAGCTTACTGTGATCACCATTGTAATACTGTATCAGTCATTGTGTCAGGCTGTGCATACTTTTACGTGGGAGTCAGGTCTATCTGCTTGGGGTTGACATTTAAGATCAGTTGTATGCTCATATACAGAATGTCACCAATACATCAAGTAACACAGTAGCTGCTGTACAAGTGAGATATATACACGTATTATCTTGTTGTGCTGCAACATGCAGTGGTACTGACAGTTCCTCACCCTCAACTTTTTACAGGTCCGTCAGGTGTTGTCCAAGGCCATGGTCCTGCTTCTGGTAAGTTTGATACTGTTTTGTTACAGAACATATATATGCTATTAAAGTTAAGGGCCAGAATAATGCTCTATGTACACTTAAGTTTGTGTGCAACCAGAGTACAATGTTTGCATGTTCCATTCTGGAACATTTACCTAAAGTTCATAGAGTGGGTAATCAAAGAAGTGTAGCTTAATGAGCAGAAACACTTTTGTAGTTATAATTAAGAGTGAATAAGCTTCCTGGTTTACGTGAAGCAATTAATCCCACATGCCTTTTAAAAAACAAAAGGTTGATGGTACATAGCGTAGGCATTGAAACCTGTATTTGTATATATTTATTAAGGTAGGTATTCTAAATTGTATGTGTTGGTTTACCAAGTATAGTTTTATATTGAATAACTAAAAGGCAAATTGTACTGGTCAAGTTTCACTTGATTTATACAGGCCTTGAGTTGAATGTATATTTTATTCCGAGGAAGTCTGTTGTGCATGAAAGCGGAGATGAGAAGATGTGAGACTGTTATGGCAGTTGTTGATCCTCATTATTATGACTCTTGGTCGATTTTCCATACATAATAATGCAGGTAGTAATTACTGCTTTTGTCTTGGTTTCCACAGGTGACTGAGGGGGGGGGGGGTTGGAGTCTCTCCTCTGCCCAACCTGATGTCAGTGTCTCTTTGGACTCTGATGATGATGGTGGCTACAGTGAGGCACAGGTGGGGTTGTTGGGGGCTGAATCTGTCCCAGAGGTTGACATCCCTCTTCTGCCCCATTGTCATCACACACAGTCAGTATGCCCACACATACCCAGTCTCCACAGCACACAGATCTTGGACAGTCAGAGGGTAGAGACATTGCACAGGAAAGTGTGGCAACTATGGCTTTAGTGAGTGTAGGCATTGGCCATGGCCAGAGAGCTGGTGAGGTCAAACACAGGCATATTGACAGGAGTGCTTGTAGAAGGACTGCTGTCCATCCACCACCTGTTGCAGGTGTCACATCACGGGTCACTCGGTGCATGTTTTTGGCCCTCATGGAGACACAGGCATGTTCTGGACAGAACACCAGATGTATGCTTAGGGCAATGGATGCAGCACTGTCTGACATATGTGACTGCCTCCACCGCACTGGGAACACCCTGGATCAGTTCACTGATGCAGTGGACAGACGGTGGGCCAAAACAATGTCTGTCTTGGACTGCACATTGTCTGTGCTGGAACGTGTGGTTGGAGTTGGACGTCAGACCTATGGACGTAGGTCAGCAACACCATCTGCTGAGAGTCCACGTGGCCATGCACAGTCACTCTCCTGTAGTGGCAGTACATCCAGTGCTATAGAGGGGAGTGTGCTGTCCACACCATGATGTGGTAGACCATGGGATCATGGTCCTGGGTGGTCCTGTGGGGGACACAGTCCCAGCAGACAGCAATCACTGTCAGGTACTAGTACCACATCTGACCTTGGGCATGGTGGTGCCAGTGCAACTCCTGGAAGAGCCAGTTCCCATGTTCAGGGCCAGAGACAGTGAACTGTCAACTCTACCATGTACAGTCCACAGCTGTCCAACATGCACATGTGTAGGGCTAGCACTGATCTTGACTGTGTGCATTCACTTACTCACACACCACTGTCACATGCAGGTCACATACAGACACACATGGCACCTCTCCATGGTCCATCTATCCTGTTCCCCTTCCTGACTCACACACATGCTGTCAACTGTTTGGGCCAGCCTAAGCCTCCAGCACCCTCACACAACACCCTGTGCAAGTGATGATACCTGTGCCACATCCCTGTCATCCTTCCCATCGATGCAGGGAAATTACATTATGTGTCTGATACACAGGGTGACTATATTACGTGACATGCATTTCTGTAATGCAGTATTGTTTTGCTATGCCATTTGTACCAACAGATACTGTATGCTGACATGTGTCATGAGTATGCAATATGCATTTGTGTACCTTATGTTGTATGATGTTGTACTGGCGGTATTGTTATACAATGACAGGTGTGTCAAAGACATGTGTTTTTTTCTGGTCCAGGAGTGTGAGGCGATAACCTATGGGCACACGGCAGCAATAAAGTGGCACAAGATGGCATGGCAGAACAGCAGAAATATGATTTCAGCAAGGTACAGCAGTGTACATGCATGGGTTCATAGGTTCATATGTGTATAACAGTCTAACAAGGCAATGGTGGCAGTCAGCATACTCATGCATTCATAATTTGTGATAAGGTCTGTTACCTTTGATATGTGTCACATAGATTTTTGGAACTTAAATATCTACAAGCTGTGGTGATGGAGTTGACCCATCTACAAATCTCCTATGTCCAGTTCAGACAATTGGCTGACATCACTTATGCTTGTCATGTTCTGCATCCCATTGTGTAACCTGCACATGATATGTGTCACAGCAGATGTATGCTTTACATGCATTGGGGGGGGGCTGTTTCATGTAGGGTGTACTGTCTGTGTTACATAGCAGTCTCCCCAGTATGTACTATGTATACCATGTTGATGTTGTAGGTGTGTAGAACACGGGAGACATGTGTTACTTATGTCATGGTAAAGCGGGAAGTATACAGTGGGATCTGCCACCTCCCTGTATGGGGACATATACACCCCCTTCAAAGCATTTAGAAGACAGACTACATTTGTATGGTCATGACACAGACTCCATAGGACATGTTATCTACACTGTTCTTTGGCATACCATGGCACCTGTATGGCTGCTACAGTTGTACGATATGCCTGTGTGGTGACATGGTAAGGGTGCCATTGCACACAATGATAGGTGTTCTGGCTGCCACATTCAGTATAGCAGTGACAGTCTGAGATTTACACCCAAAACCTGTCAGTATAGGTAGTACAACAGTGAATGCTTCGCCGCATCCTAATAAACAGTGACCTTCAAAGGGTACAATACTGTGTGTCCATACCTTCATGTGTAATGGCTCAAGTGTGGTGTGCTGACACTGCAAGATTATTCCCAGTTTGTAGCACATCAGTCCAAACATGTGATGTACATACTCAGGGGTGAAAAGTGGGCACACAGACCTGACCACACAGGTTTACATCAAATGTGCCTCAGATCACCATGTCTCTACAGTGGTATGGCAGGAATCATATGGCATAGCTGAGGCCACATTCACCAGTTGGTGACATACTCATAACCGCCACATATTCTTTCTTCAGCATGCCAATATCTGAGTGCAATGGCCATTTGTTGATGTACCTTACCATGCTGCACTGGCACTTGCACACAGCACTATGGTCCTTCACAAGGTCACTTCACATCTTCAGTATGTGCTCACTGCTGATTGTCTGCAATGAGTGTCATTGCCACCTGTGACATATACAGTAGACTACTCAGAGGTGATCTGTTCCTTGCATACAGGGCAAGATATGACCCTGCTGGAATACATATAATGCCTATCTGTAGGAAGCATAGTAGATGGATGAGCCACTGTAAGGACATTAACCTACTATGTGATGTTAGAACTACATGCTTGTGGGATACATTTGTCTAGCAGACTTAAACACACCCTTGAAACAGACCCTGCTCAATGCTATATACCTCAGCACATGCCATCTGTA